>NC_134490.1:10934158-11074158 GCF_040206685.1 Ascaphus truei | reverse complement strand
GTGGAAGAGTGCAGATGATGAAAAGGGAGAGAGCTGATGAGGAGGAGGGGGAGAGAACGTATTATGAGGAGAGTGAGATGATGAGGAGTGAGAGATGATGTTGAGGAGGGGGAGAGATGATGATGAGGAGGGGATAGTTGAGGAGGGGGAGAAATGATGAGGAGGGGGTGATGATGATGAGGTGGAGTGGGAGAGCTGATGAGGAGGGGGAAAGAAATTATGAGGAGGGGGAGAGAGCTGATGAGGAGGAAGGGGGAGTTGATGAGGAGGGGGTGAGAGAGATTATGAGGAGAAGGGGAGAGATGATGAAGATAAAGATGATAAGGAGGAGAAGGAGGAGAAGGAGGAGAGAGGAGGAGAGGGGAGATGATGATGAGGATGATGATGAGGATGATAAGGAGGATGATGATGATGATGATGATGATGATGATGATGATGATGATGATGATGATGATGATGATGATGATGATGATGATGATGATGATGATGATGATGATGATGATGATGATGATGATGATGCTGGTGATGATGATGATGATGATGATGATGATGATGATGATGATGATGATGATGATGATGATGATGATGATGATGATGATGATGATGATGAGGACGACGACGACGACGACGACGACGATGATGATGGGGAGGGGGAGAGATTATGAGGAGGTAGAGGGAGAGATGATAGATGATGACAAGGAGGGATGGAGAGAGATGGGGAGGGATGATGAGATAGAGGATCAGGGAGAGGATGGGGGAGAGAGAAAAAATAGCAATCCGTATTAATATTAATGGAGCCGCAAATGTCTAGCTACGCCACTGCATAGAGCCAATAATATTAATCCCTTCAGAGAAATCTGCAAGAATTAAAGATCCATATATTATGGGGGTCATGCAGTAAGTAGTGGAAAGGCACTTCTCGCCCGTTTCAGGCCAAAAATGCCTACCGCTATTCAGTAAGGGACGAATACTTGGCGAAAAGCAAAAAAAAACGCCAATGTGTTTGGCGGTTTTTTTTTCCCGCCATCGGCGAGGCGAAAAGGCACTTTTCGCCTCAACTAGGCATTTTTTCCGCCACGCTCAATTCTAGTAGTGGTGAGTAGCTTTGCGCCGCTATTCGCCACTCTAGAATGACGTTTTTCTGCCGAATCCGGCACGCCACAAAAAGTAGGCAAGTTGATGGTGAGAGGCTGCAGATGAGCGGCGGATCGGCACTTAGAAAAAATTCAGGCCTTTTTCCTGGCTGAGATTGATGCCGGGGGTCTCCTGAGCTGATACCATTAATACCAGCACCGGAGCACCCCGGCATGCATCCGAGGCAGGAAAGATGCATTTAAAGCCCACTTCATTACCTTAGCGGCTAACCGCTAAGGCAATGAAGGGGTTAAGCCACCGTGCCTGGTTCATTGTGGGTAGCGGGGGTGGGTGAAAGGGGTATTTGGCCCTTGGTGGTTGTTTAGGGCTTTTTGGGTGGGGGTTGCGGGTGCACTTAACCCCTTCACGACTGTAGCGGTTAATACCGCTACGGTCATGGAGGGGTTAAGCCCTCCCGGTACCCACCCGCAAGCCCTAAACAAACCACTGTTGGGGTCAAATACCTCCTTCACCCACCCCCGCTACCCACAATAAAAAGAAAACACACACAACAGCCCCACACTAAATAAATAAATAAATAAAAATAAATATATATATATATATATATATATATATATATATATATATATATATATATTACCCCAACAACCCCTGAACCCCCCTGACATACACATACAGTATAGTAATGGGCAATAGTGAATGTGCCCATTTAAAATACATAAAGAACAATAAATACATTAAATACATATAGCACTCACCCTTGTCCGGCTGCCACGATGAAGGCCATCCTCATCTTCATCCTGCCAATGCCCCATCCGCTTCTGCAAAACAGAAACAAGAATAAAAACATCCAATCCAATGTCCCTTAACCCCTTAACCACTACAGTCATTAAGGGGTTAACCCACCCTCACCCACCACTCGGGAGGCCTACATACCCTCCCACACTAACCCCCCACCCCATGATGCCTAACCACCCTCACCCACTACCCACAAGGGAGGACTACCCACATACCCTTAGGGCCAATACCTCCACCCCCCACCCCAACATATACAGTACAATAATGTGCCAAATAACTATTATCCAGATAGGAATAATAGATTATTTGGCCTTTATTAAACACATTAACTAGCATAGTAAAATAAAGAAACTTCTACTGACCTCATCAATAAGAAGGCCCCATCGCCAGCATAATCCTTGTCGTCCATTGCCAAAATAATACATAGCCAATACATTGCAATTACATTAAGATATAAATGAACCCCTTAATCACCTTATCGGATAATAACCGCAAAGGTAATTAAGGGGTTAATCCACCCTGGCCCGATACCCACCCTTCACACATTCATTTGTACAGTGGCTTCATCATGCAATTTTTTTAAAAATAAACATATATATATATATATATTTATATATATATATAGGCCAAACCATAATACTGAGTTAAGTTATGGTGAGTAAAAAAAGTGACAAAAACCCTCCACAGGAAAGCAAATATGCAAATATAGCTGTATGCTCATCTGCATGTCTTAGGCAGGTCTGCAACCCCGCCTTTATATATATATATATACACACACATGATGAACCAATATACAAATAAATGTCTCAAGGTTTAACAAAAACATGCTCAAATAAAAATACCACTTCTACATAAGATCCACACTCAAATACAAGCCTATTTCCTAAACAAATCAAATGTCATCTTCCAATCTAAAGCATCAAATGCCAATCAAAAGCCTCAAATGCCACTCAAAACATTGCATTTACATTGTATACATGATGCATAAAATCTATGCACCATGTACATGCTGCAAATCAATGTTAACAATACAATATTCCAAAGAAAATAACATTACATCAAAAGAAGTATACTATTTAATCCAAGCAAGTCACCATAAATCAATTTACATAAATGAATTACATCCCAAAACAATTACAATACCATCCATACCAATTTCACAATTAACTATAGCAAATGTTAAAGAAAACACGTTACCATCAGACAAAATAGAAGGACACCAAAAAAATAAAATATACAAAAGCAAGCCTCACCATGACCTAAAGCAGCGTTTCCCAAATGGTGGGTCGCGACCCGGCACTGGGCCACGGCACCAAAATGTCCGGGTCACAGCAAGGCTGGCCGCGCGGTGTCTCCCGTCCCCCCTGCTCAATTTAAAAAAAATGGCGGCTATTCCCCCCGCGGTCCCGCGCGCTTGCGCAGGGCCCGCTCCCTTCCTCCCCCCCGCTCCCAACGTGGGATGGAGGAGGAAGTACAAGCTCCTACTGCGGCCCGCTTCCCCCCGCGGCCAGCTTCCCGAGCTCACCTCCCGTGGCACCCCCTCCCGAGCCCACCTCCCGTGCCCCCAAGCCCACCTCCTGTCCCGGGCAGCAGGGGATATCGGGGGCAGCATGGGAAAGCGTCCGGCGGCAAGGTAAGTCACCCCACCCAGTCACTGCCTCCCACCCAAGTGCCCCTGGCCCCCTCCCACCCATTCAAATGCCCCTGGCCCCCTCCCTCCCACCCACACAAGTGCCCCTGGCCCCCTCCTCCCCACCCACCCAAGTGCCCCTGGCCCCCTCCCTCCCACCCACCCAAGTGCCTCTGCCCCCTCCCTCCCACCCACCCAAGTGCCTCTGCCCCCTCCCTCCCACCCACCCAAGTGCCCCTGGCCCTCTCCCTCCCACCCAAGTGCCTCTAGCCCCCTCCCTCCCACCCAAGTGCCCTGGCCCCCTCCCTCCCTCCACCCAAGTGCCCCTGGCCCCCTCCCTCCCACCCAAGTGCCGCTGGCCCCCTCCCTCCCACCCAAGTGCCCCTGGCCCCCTCCCACCCAAGTGCCCCTGGCCCCCTCCCACCCAAGTGCCCCTGGCCCCCGAGTGCCCCTGGCCCCCTCCCTCCCACCCACCCAAGTGCCCCTGGCCCCCTCCCTCCCACCCACCCAAGTGCCCCTGGCCCCCTAACCCAAATGCCCCTGGCCCCCTCCCTAAACCCAAGTGCCCCTGGACAACCCCCCTCCCATCCACCCACCCAAGTGCCCCTGGCCCCCTGACCCAAGTGCCCCTGGCCCCCTCTCCAGTCACTCACATCCGTCGTTGCCTGTAATTCACTGTTTGTGTCTGTGTGCGTATAGGGGAGAGCGAGTGTGTGTGTGTATCTGTATCAGTGTGTGTGTGTGTGTATCAGTGTGTGTGTATCAGTGTGTGTGTGTGTGTGTAGCAGTGTCTCTGTGTGGCTGCGAGTGTATCAGTGGCTGCGTGTGTGTGTGTCAGTGGCTGCGTGTGTGTATCAGAGGCTGTGTGTATGTATCAGTGTGTGTGTCAGTGGCTGCGTGTGTCAGTGGCTGCGTGTCTGTCAGTGGCTGTGTGTGTGTATCAGTGGCTGTGTGTGTGTGTATCAGTGGCTGTGTGTGTGTCTGTGTGTGTATCAGTGGCTGTGTGTGTGTGTGTGTGTGTGTGTGTGTGTGTGTGTGTGTGTGTGTGTGTGTGTGTGTGTGTGTGTGTGTGTGTGTGTGTGTGTGTGTATCAGTGGCTGTGTGTGTGTCTGTGCAGGCCCTATAGGCCAGTATTGGCGATAAATTTTTTAGTGGGTCACGAAGGAGAAGTTCAAAAATAACCGGGTCACGGAAAAAAAAGTTTGGGAAACCCTGACCTAAAATACAGCATACAAGCCCAAAAATTACATCTATCTAATTCTAAAATACGTTCCACACACATCTATGCATAGCAGCATAGCCAAAATCATTTAAAATACTGCAAAGCAAGCTTTTCAAACACAATCATTTCTTACACTGTATGTATATATCGATCTACACATACATACATACATACATACAGTGGCAAGAAATGATGTACAAAAAACATTAAAATAATAAAATAAAACAAAACAATCCACGGGTCTTGTAGTTGTAATCCATCTTCATATGTATTCTTCTTTTTTGCAGCTGCGGTTCTCTGCCGGGGTATTCTTACCGTCTGCTGCCACGCCCTTGTCTTCTTCTTCTGTAGGAGGTCCTTCCTCCTCGGCGTCTGCCTTCAAAATGAGACGACATAGGCTTTTAAAGGCCTATGACGTCACATTTTCGTCATGGTTCCCACGGCCCTGATTGGGCCGTGAAAACCATGTGCTTTGGCCGAGAAAAAAAAAATGATGACGTCATTTAAAGGCAATGAAAGCACAGCCAATCAGAATGGCATTGCTTCAATTGCCTTTAAGATGACGTCATGAAAGGAAACATGGCCGGCCTCACATGGTACGGTAGCCAATCAGAGCGTGGGAACTCCATCCCAACTCTGATTGGCTCTAGTAGACCATGTGATAGAGGCTTGGGGTGGAACGGATGTGACATCATTGAAAGCGTGTCACATGGTACTAGAGCAAATCAGAGTAGGGATAGATTTCCCACGCACTGATTGGCTACCGTACCATGTGAGGCCGGCCATGTTTCTTTTAATGATGTCATCTTAAAGGCAATTTAAGCAAAGCCATTCTAATTGGCTGTGCTTTCATTGCCTTTAAATGACGTCATAATTTTTTTTTTCTCGGCCAAAGAACATGGTTTTCACGGCCAATTCAGGGCTGTGGGAACCATGACGAAAATATGACATCATAGGCCTTGGAAAGCCTATGTCGTCTCATTTTGAAGGCCGACGCCGAGGAGGAAGGACCTACGCCAGAAGAAGAAGACAAGGGCGTGGCAGCAGACGGTAAGAATACCCCGGAAGAGAGCCGCAGCTGCAAAAAAGAAGAATACATATAGTTATATAGTAGATGAGGTTGAAAAAAGACGTACGTCCATCAAGTTCAACCTATGCTAAATTTAGACAACAGATACTTTATTCTATATCTATACTTACTTATGAATCCAGAGGAAGGCAAACAAAAAAAACCCTTAAGGTGAAAAATTAATTCCTTCCTGACTCCAAGAATTGGCAATCGGATTAGTCTCTGGATCAACATCCTTCCCATGTATACTTATTTGTTATTTGGCATATCCCTGTATACCTTTCCCATCTAAAAAGATGTCCAACCTTTTTTTGAACAAATCTATTGTATCTGCCATCACAGTCTCCATGGGTAATGAATTTCTCATTTTAACTGCCCTTACTGTAAAGAACCCTTTCCTTTGTTGCTGGTGAAATCTCCTTTCCTCCAACCTTAAGGGATGGCCCGAGTCCTTTGTACTGTCCGTGAGATGAATAGTTCTTTTGAAAACTCCTTGTATTGTCCCTGAATATATTTGTATATAGTTATCATATCCCTCTTAGACGCCTCTTTTCTAAGGTAAATAAATCTAATTTAGCTAGCCTCTCCTTATAAGTTAGAATGTCATCCCCTTTATTAATTTGGTGGCTCTTCTCTGCACTCTCTCTAGTTCCATAATGTCTTTTCTTAGGATTGGTGCCCAAAATTGTACTCCATATTCAAGGTGTGGTCTTACTAATGCTTTGTAAAGGGGCATAATTATGTTTACTTCCCTTCCATCCATTGCCCGTTTGATGCAAGATAAAAGCTTGTTTGCCTTTGCAGCTACTGCATGACATTGGGCACTATTGCTAAGCCTGCTGTCTACAAGCACTCCTAAATCCTTCTCCATCCAGGATTCCCCCAATATATCTCCATTTAATTTGTAAGTCGCCTTTTTATTCTTGCATCCCAAATGCATAACCTTACATTTATCTGTATTAAACCTCATTTGCCATTTACCTGCCCACGTTTCCAGTCTCTACAAGTCCTTCTGAAGAGAAATGACATCCTGCTTTGATTCTATTACCTTACACAATTTAATATCATCAGCAAAGATGGAGACTTTGCTCTCGATCCCAACCTCAAGGTCATTAATAAACAAGTTAAAAAGCAGGGGTCCCAGTACTGATCCTTGAGGTACTCCACTCACGACTTTAGCCCAACCTGAAAAAGTTCCATTTATGACAACCCTCTGTCCTTTAACCAGTTTTCAATCCAGGTGCATATTTTATTACTGAGTCCAATTTTCTTTATTTTGTACACCAACCTCTTGCAAAATCTAAGTAGACCACATCAACTGCATTACCCTGGTCTAAATTCCTACTTACCTCTTCAAAGAAACAAATAAGGTTAGTTTGGCATGATCTATCCCTCATAAATCCATGCTGACTATTACTAATAATTTTATTTTCCATTAGGTATTCCTGAATATTATCCCGTATTAAACCTTCAAGTAGTTTCCCTACTATTGAAGTCAGGCTTACAGGTCTGTAATTCCCCGGGTGTGATCTAGCTCCCTTTTTAAATATAGGCACCACATCTGCTTTACGCCAATCTTGTGGTACTGAGCCTGTGGAAATGGAGTCCTTGAATATTAAATATAATTGTTTTGCTATTACTGAGCTTAACTCCTTGAGACCTCTTTGATGTATGCCATCAGGGCCAGGTGCCTTATTTACTTTAATTTTTTCAAGTCGCTTATGAACTTCTTCCTCAGTTAACCAATTGGTCATTAATATGGAGGTTGTGGCTTCCTCCTGCGGCGCTACTATTGAACTTGATTCTTCCCTGGTAAACACAGAGGCAAAGAATTTGTTTAATACCTCTGCTTTTTCCTTATCTCCAATAATCTGCCTACCCATCTCACACTGAAAGGGTCCTATTTTTCTTTTCTCATTTTTTTGTTATTAAGGTACTTAAAGAACTTTTTAGGGTTGACCTTACTTTCTATTGCAATCCTTTTTTCATTATCCATTTTTGCTAATTTAATTGCCCTTTTGCAATTTTTGTTACATTCCTTATAATTCTGATACGATGTCAATGTCCCTTCTGACTTAAAGAATCTAAACGCCTTCCTTTTCTTGTCCATTTCCTCCCCTACCTGTTTATTTAGCCACATTGGTTTTGACTAATTTCTTTTATACTTATTACCCAAGGGTATACACTGAAAAGTGTGCTTTTCTAACAATGTTTTAAAGACTGCCCATTTATCTTCTACATTTTTCCCTGCAAAATATGAAGATGGATTACAACTACAAGACCCGTGGATTGTTCTGTTTTATTATTTTAATGTTTATTATTTTATGGTTTATTATTTTATGCGTTCTTGTGCGTGGATTGGTTCGAGAGTAAGCTGTTCAATGGGAGTCGTGAGTGGGTCAAGTAATGGTAAGTGAACAAAATAAATGTACTTTATGTAACTTGTTTTTTTTTTGCTTTTTACATGTGTTTGGTTTTTTTTGTACATCATTTCTTGCCACTGTATGTATGTATGTATGTATTTATGTATGTATGTATGTATGTATGTATGTATGTATGTATGTGTAGATCGATATATACATACAGGGTAAGAAATGATTGTATTTGAAAAGCTTGCTTTGCAGTATTTTAAATGATTTTGGCTATGCTGCTATGCATAGATGTGTGTGGAATGTATTTTAGAATAGATAGATTTAATTTTTGGGCTTGTATGCTGTACTTTAGGTCATGGTGAGGCTTGCTTTTGTATATTTTATTTTTTGGTGTACTTCTATTTTGTATGATGGTAACTTGTTTTCTTTAACATTTGCTATAGTTAATTGTGGAATTGGTATGGATGGTATTGTAATTGTTTTGGGATGTAATTCATTTATGTAAATTGATTTATGGTGACTTGCTTGGATTAAATAGTATACTTCTTTTGATGTAATGTTATTTTCTTTGGAATATTGTATTGTTAACATTGATTTGCAGCATGTACATGGTGCATAGATTGTATGCATCATGTATACAATGTAAATGCAATGTTTTGAGTGGAATTTGACGCTTTTAATTGGCTGATTTTTATTTTTATTTGAACATGTTTTTGTTAACCCTGAGACATTTATTTGTATATTGGTTCATCATGTGTATATATATATATATATATATATATATATATATATATATATATATATATATATATATATATATATATATATATATATATATATATATATATATATATATATGTGTGTGTGTGTGTGTGTTTTTTTTTTTTTGCATGATGAAGCCACTGTACAAAGGAATGTGTGAAGGGTGGGTATCGGGCCAGGGTGGATTAACCCCTTAATTACCTTTGCAGTTATTATCCGATAAGGTGATTAAGGGGTTCATTGATATCTGAATGTAATTGCAATGTATTGGCTATGTATTATTTTGGCAACGGACGACAAAGATTATGCTGGCGACGGGGCCTTCTTATTGATGAGGTCAGTAGAAGTTTCTTTATTTTACTATGCTAGTTAATGTGTTTAATAATGGCCAAATAATCTATTATCCCTCTCTGGATAATAGTTATTTGGCACATTATTTTACTGTATGTGTTGGGGTGGGGGGAAGGGGTATTGGCCCCAAGGGTATGTGGGTAGGCCTCCCTTGTGGGTAGTGGGTGAGGGTGGGGGTGGTTAGGCCTCCCGAGTGGTGGGTGAGAGTGGGTTAACCCCTTAATAACTGTAGCGGTTAATAACCGCTATGGTGATTAAGGGGTTAGGGGACATTATATTGGATGTTTTTATTCTTGTTTCTGTTCTGCAGAAGCGGATTGGGCATGGGCAGGATGAAGATGAGGATGGCCTTCATCGTGGCAGCTGGACAAGGGTGAGTGCTATATGTATTTAATGTATTTATTGTTGTTTATGTATTTTAAATGGACAACTGCAATATTATCCATTTGTGGATAATAGTAATTTTGCCCATTACTGTATAGTATGTTGTGTATTGCAATGCTTACTGGGGGCAACTGTCCCCAATAAACATGCTATTATGCCTTAACCCCTTCATTGCCTTAGCGGCTATCCACTATGGTAATGAAGCAGCATTAATGTATTTTAATAATATTGTGCGGGAGCAAGGGGTCCCCTGAGCTGAACCGCATTGATTTGTGGCTCAGGGACCCCCTGATTCCCGAGTTACAGGCCCTGGTTTGGGGCATCGGTTACAGTGTCGCCGTCATCTTTATAGCGGATACGTCGCGTATGGGACGCTATAAAGATGGCGGCGACACAGCCACCCGATGACACATACCGGGGCCTGTAACTCGGGAAGCAGGGGGTCCCTGGTCCACAAAGCAATGCGGTTCAGCTCAGGGGACCCCCTGCTCACTGTACACTATTATTAAAAATACATTCATGCTGCTTTGTTACCATAGCAGATAGCCGCAAAGGTAAGGAATGAGTGTTTATTGATATGGGTGTTTTATTCATACTGTAGATGTGCAGAGGGTCTCCGGAGCTGAACCGCTTTGGTTTTAGGTCCAGGGACCCCCTGCTTCCCGAGATACAGACCCCTTTGGGGGGTGCCGGTATCCTTCTGCTTTGTTTACATTCCGCGGTCACGTGATCGGGACATTTAAATGCAGAGGGATACCGGCACCTCATAAAGGGCTTGTATGTTGGGAAGCAGGGGGTCTCCGGACCTGAAACCAATGCGGTTCAACTCTGGAGACCCCCTGCACATGTACACTATGAATAAAAATGGTTTATAAAATAATTTTTAATGTGCCGATGTTTGCGCAGAGAGCGGCGGATCTCTCTCTGCTGCAGACATATCTCGGCAGGGGACGGCTTCTCGGCAGCTTCTTGCCAGGCAGCCTGTCTCGCCACTGGTTAGTCGCCATTTTTCAAATGGTGGCGCATTCATTAGCCAGGGATTCGGCCCTTCTAGCATACAGCGAGTGTAACACGCCAAAAACATGGCAAATTCAAAACCTGGCGAATGCCATTTTCCGCTGCTTAGTGCATAGACCCCTTTGTCTCTGAAACACTGAAGAGGTTAAATACACTTTCTTTTACAGTTCAGCTCAATAAAACCCTTTGTATACTTGTTATTTTTTTTAAGTCGTTGCCAAAGTCTTGTCATCCTGTGACGGAATTCTAACCAACGGCTCTCAAATGCCTGAAGCCAGTAAATCAAGCTTATGTTTCATAAGGCAAATTAACATTGTACTGCACTGCATGTCAAGGTAACATCATTGTGATTCAAGCAATGTTTTTATATTGCAAAAGTCAAAAGGCTTCAGTGCTACATCCAATATGACAAATTATATAGTTAAATTCCTATCTATTTTTCTTTTCATAGGTGATTAAATAAAAAAAATTGCCTAAACATTTTAAGCTTTCAAACTACCCCCAATGTATTCCCTCTTCTGCAAATCCTAACACTGCCGGCAAAGGCTCTCCTAACCTCTCTAACAGAGGGAAAACTGTCTTATTAGGCTGGTGCATAAAACAAGCTGCCATTTAAATTTGGTAAATTGGTATGCACCTGTGAATGACCAGTCTACTAAGACAGTTAGGAGAGCAACGATCAAGCACTGAAATGTAAATACTGAATACCCCTTTAATGCTCATATTATTGCGACTTGAAAATAAATACATTTAATCAGGGATAGAAAAATCCTGAGTGCCTACAATGTCCACCCTGGCACTTGAGCTATGTGCAGTGCTGAATGGCTTGACAACCCCTGATGTGACATCAGTTCAGTGAGGGGAGTGGGGAGGGGGAGAGGAGGACTGATGGGAGAGGCCGTCGGAGGGCTGGGGCAGAACTAGTTTGAGGGCTTGGAACTAATCGGAGGTTCCATTAATCTGCCCGCCCTGTTCTAAATTCCCACTGTGGGAGGGGGGAAGAGTGTGTGTGAGAGAAAGCATGTGCCAGCCGGTGGGAGAACATGTGCCAGTCAGTCTGTGTGAGTGTGGGGCAGGCTGTGAGACAGGACTGGAGCAGAATTAGTTGGAGGGCTGGGTGTGTTGCTAGTTAGAGGATTGTTAGAGGATGTACTCTGCAAACCCTTCTCTAAATGCCCACTGTGGGAGGAGAGAGAGAGTGTGTGGCGTCTATGCAAGAGAGTGTATTACAGTCTGTGAGAGAGCGTTTGAGTCTATGTGAGTGAGCGTGGTGTGACAGCCTGTGCGAGATAGTATGTGACAGTCTGTGTGAAATAGTGTGTAACAGTCTGTGTGGGACAGTATGTGTGTGTGTGTGTGTGTGTGTGTGTGTGTGTGTGTGACATTCTACATGAGTGTGTGACAGTCTGTGTGAATGTGTGACAGTTTGTGTGAAAGTGTAACAGTGTGTGTGTGTGTGTGTGTGTGTGTGTGTGTGTGTGTGTGTGTGTGTGTGTGTGTGTGTGTGTGTGTGTGTGTGTGTGTGTGTGTGTGTGTGTGTGTGTGTGTGTGTGTGTGTGTGTGTGTGTGTGTGTCAGTCTATGTGAGACAGAGTGAGTGTGACAGTGTGTTTGAGAGAGTGAGTTAGACAATCTGTGTGTGCGATAGTGTATGTGAGAGAATGTGACAATGTGTGTGCAAGAGTGAGAGAGTATGACAGTTGTATGAGAGACTGAGTGTGAGTGTGTGTGTGAGAGAGAGTGTAACAGTCGCAGTGTGAGACAGTCAGCGTGACAGTCTGTGTGAAAGCGTAACAGTGTGTATTAGAGAGAGTGTCAGTCTGTGTGTGTCAGTGAGTCTCAGATACAGTTACAGATGGGAGGGGGTTAGGGAGGGGGGGTTGTCGGAATGGCAACCCCCCTCCCACATGCACAGACTCCTAAAAATTCTGGCTGGCTCCTAAATATTCTATATTTTCGTCCAGCCCCCAATATCACAAAACACAATGTAACAATCTCATTTGCAATAAACTGTCCAATAGTTGAAATACAAAAAACAACACACAAAACTCATTATTCTCAAGAAGGCTGAGATGAATAAACAATCAAAACCTATTGCGCAGTTAATAATTATCACTGCCACCTAGATGTCACTGTAAGGCTACAGGTGTTATTGTACAGAGCTGTTTATTAATGTGGTTACCTTTTTGTTTTCATTTTAAATATTTCAAATGGATGAAGCAAATTGTCTGAATATATAGTACAAGTTGCAAAATAACACATTTAATGCTTGGTATCAAGAATCCGGTCGATGAGATGTACAGTACCATTTTTTATCACTTAAAAAAACAAGAAAAAATGTGATGTGAGCTGCGCTGATTTGATTGAAACTTCTGGCAGATCTAAGTTAGGGTGGAAGAAAGGTGCCTTCGAAATTTAATCAGAAGTGGTCAAGGCGTTTGTTCTATGGAGAGAGAGTACACAAACACACACCCAAAGCGGTCACAAAGTCTAACTGAAAGCTTCACTTTGCTCGCTCGCTCATACACTTATATGGACAGTATATCACAGTTCGACATCATATCCTTATATAACAGTCAAAGCTGCAGGTAATCCATAGGTTCTTTGGAACTTGGAGCATGTACTGGGATCAGTCAATGGTACCAACGTCCATCAGTTCAACAATGTAGTGAAACTTTGCCAGCTTTATAAACCAGTTCCATATCCAACAATGTCATAATGCCATAAAGATCAGTTGCACCTGACAATGAAGAATTGTACAATGTATGTGTTTCCCCTATATGACGCATGTAAATTTACACCTGCCTGTAGAAAAACATGTAATTATTGGCATAAAATTGATTTACATAATTTCACAATTTGCATTTGAAAAGAAAAGAAAAAGAACAAAACCAGAAACACCCTGCCTTTCAGGCATGCAAAGACAGCTAAAATTAGAGGATTCCTACATGCTCAATTAAGGAAGGCCATGCAGGAAGCTCATTGGTTGGTGAACGGTCCTGCAAATAAACAATATTACTCAATCAATAGGGAATGGCATCGCATTGTGTATAAAAGCCACACCATCAAGCATTGTTGGCAGAGCCTTAACAGCTTTGATCTTCTTTCCTCTAGCAGATTTCTAAGGAAGGATAACCATGTCTGCAACTAAAGGCGGTGGTGGTGGAGGTGGTGGTGGAGGTGGTGGTGGAGGTGGTGGACAATATAAGCACGATCAATGCAAAGATCCAAATCGTGAGTAATTTCTTATTACAATGTCAACAGGGTTATATTGTAGGTGTATAATATCGATCTTTATTGTGTTTGTTGTATGGGAGGTTGCTGTGTTAGAGCAAGTCTGTTTTAATGTCAAATTATAATAATGAATAAGATGTTGGTTTAATAAAATGTGGTGTATCTATTTCGGCTCTTTGCATATGATTTGATGGTACATACTGCACACTAACAGGATCTTGCTGAAACTGCAATTTTAATTATAAGTGTAATGAATTTGTTATTACTACCGTCCATCTCTGCTCTTAGTTGAAGTAAATATGATGTTGCAATTAATCTAAACCATACTCCCTGATTGTATTACTGTTTATAACTCATGCTTGCCTTTTAACCTCTCTTTCAATGATAAATTAAAGTCTTAAAAAGATCACTGAACAATTCAATGACGATGATACAATCATAATAATCTTTTATCACAGGCACAAACATCCTTGTGTATAATATCAGCATGGACTACTTGTTAATTGTTTCATTATCTTATATTCAATATAATTCTGTATGTTTCATGGAATATATTGGTACCTTTTAAATAAATGATGATAATAAAGACCATGTATGCTCATATTCGATTGTTCTCTTTTAGCATGTGTACCAACACCAGTGCCAGTGCCACAATGCCAGGACAAGAAACCAATATGCCCAGGTATGAACATGCACAGAGTCATATAGTCTAGAGCAGACAGCATGACTCAAGAGAAAATGAATAATGATATGATACACTGTAGCTATCAGTGCTCGAGGACAGAAGTGTTCCCTTATTCCTAAATAGCAGTAAACGCAAAAGGTCCTCAGCACTCAAATGTAGACTAGATACTAATGGGGCTACAATAGCATCCAAATAACCATGAGAATGTCAGATAAAAGATTACTGTTAATGATACAAGCATAAAAAATAGATTGGGTCAAGTGGGTGTGTGTGGGCGAGGGTTAGAGAGAAACGGTGGCTCATGTCACCGGAACTCTGCCAGTTTGCTCGGGGCACAGAGCTCTCTCCTGCTTGTGTATGAGAGCAGGACTGCTGCTGTTGCTGCTGTTGCTGCTGTTGCTGCTGCTGCTGCTATTTTAAAGGCTGCCAAAAGATGACGTCCCCTGAGTGAAGTGATTCAATCCTGCGTTAGTTCACTAGCTGAGCAGGAGGCACTGAATTTAGTAACATTTACAATTGTCAATGCATGTAGCTGTGACTAAACCTGCTGGATACAATTTAATCTTGGGACACAAGTGATTATCACAGGGGTGGACAACTCCAGTCGCCAAGGGTCACAAACAGGTTAGGTTTTAGGGCTATCCCTGTTTCAGCACTGGTGGGCAGTTGAAGACTGGGACACTGATTGAGCCACCTATGCTGAATATCGAATATCCTTAATACCTGGCCTGTTGGTGGCCTTTGAGGACTGGAGTTGTCCACCCCTGTGATAATTTCACTTTAATTTTATTCCCTCCCCAATCACAAAGATTTTTTCCTTAAAGAAAATATAATATGAAGTAGCCCAACTCAAGGCCTTAAGGGGACATGTTAATGATAATTTGTGTGATCCTTTATCACTCGGCATTCTAAACTACAATGAGTAGCAAAACAATAAAGATCAAGGCACAGTGGAAATCAATGGCACAAGAAACAATTCTACACAATATATATATGAGAAAGTATTTTCTCTTGGTTATATATATATATATATATATATATATATATATATATATATATATATAACCAAGAGAAAATACTTTCTCATATTTGTGTTAACAGCAGGGTCTGTAGGATCAGGGAGATACAGATCATTTTATAGTCTAATACAGCGGTGGCCAACTCCAGTCCTCAAGGGCCACCAGGTTTAAAGATATCTTAGTGTCAGCACAAGTGGTTCAATCAGTGGCTCAGTCAATGACTAAGGCACTGATTGAGCTACCTGTACTGAAGCAGGCATATCACTAAAACCTCTTTTGCTGGTGGTCCTTGAGGACTGGAAATGCCACAGCTGGTCTAGTACTTTCAATCTTGTTCAAGTGACTGAATCTCATCTTTCTTTTAATGAATATGTTCTATTTTCTCAGATCCCTGTGTGCCTGACCCCTGTCAGCAGCAAGGACAAGGGCATCACCATGGCGGTGGCGGTGGCGGTGGCGGTGGTTATGGAACCAAGAAGTGAAGATTCCAATGTGGAAAATCAATCATATGCTCTCCTCATGCCTATATGTACAAAATCTGAAATTAAACCATTATATCTAAGAATCACTTGTGTGTTATCCCAACTATATGTTTATTGGTATGAGAACTATTTTGAAAAACCTTTAAAACCTTTAAAACCTTTTAACCTCTCTCACACATTAAAGCTAATCTGCTGATAAAAATACCCGCTGATTGTCTGTGTCTATGTCTGGCAATAATGATTGGTGTATATACAAACACAGTGTAACCTTATATACTGTATAGTGCATATCCTTGGAATACTTTCCATGGCTGGCTAGTGACACACACACACACACATATACACAAAACTTAAACTCTAAATTAAAAGCGCTCAAACTACTGTAGTAATGACATGTGAACGAACATGAAGTAGAGCAAATGAAATAACATATACTAACACTAGAATGTTGATTAATACACATTATAGTGAAGTGAAAGCTTAAATAGCAGAATACAAACACGTGAATGAACCGTGAAAGTCCAGGTAAAGTCGAGACCAGTAAAGGTGAATCACAAAGTGTTGCAAGGGGAAGAAATTTATTCCACTGTGGTGTAAAATCAGGTGCTGCTTCTAAGGGAAGGCTCAGTAAGCCTCCAAAGTGGGAAAACAATCAGAAAAAAAAATAAAAAACAAAAAGCACAAAATCTAGTGCAGTATTTAATATATAAAAATGAAAAACAGAAGAACAAGACCCTTGTAATAAACGCGTTGCTGAGCAAAATACTCAAATATTGCCATCACCGTCTTTGATGAAGGTGTTCCTGGATCCACTTCTTGCATGTGGCATCTTTGGCATCCAAAACCTCCAAGTGAGTCATACTGTGGACATCCCTATCAGCTGGTACATCTCCACGCTCTGCTCCACTCAACAGAGAACAGCGGGAGGTAATGTCCAGTGCTGTTTGCAGCAGCAGTGTAAACGGAGGTGCCTTGCAAGGAGGAACCTCTAAGTGGTGGGAACCACTATGGTAATTAAGGGGATTACCAGTCCCGCTACCCCCCAGAAGGCCTAAACATCAATCTTGGGGCCACTACCCCCTTCACCCAATCCTGCTACCCCCAAGAAACAAAAATAATCACAACAACCCTACTACCCACTTCCTCCACCCCCCCCCCCCCCCCAAAACCCCAAACACATACAGTACAGTAATGGGCAAAATGACTATTATCCAGATATGGATAATAGTGCATTTGCCCATTATAAAAAACATTAGGCAGCAGCATAAATAAAGTAAATAAAACGTTAAATTTACCCATCATGAAGGGCATACTCGTCAGCATACTCCAGGTCCATGTCCTCTGATACCAGCAAGAATACAAGAAAAAATACAATCTAATGCCCCTAACCCCATAATTACCTTAACGGTTAATAACCGCTATTGTAATTAAGGGGTTAACCACCCTCCCCCACTACCCACATGAGAGGCATAATCACCCACCCGGGGACCACTATATGTACCCATTGATTTACACAGTGGTATATCATACGCATATAATATAAGCATGATAAGCTACTATAGCAGTCAATGGTCAACCTAATAAAAATAATTAAGGCCAAAAATACACAATAATCAAAGAAATACACAAGCAACTAACACCACAACAATAAAAGAACTAAAAAGCCTCAACTACACATCAATTACATTAATCTATCACTAAAACAGCTAAATAATTCAAATTATGTTATTCCAAAACATAAGAATACAAGTAAATAAACACCTATCCAACCAATTAAAGAAATAAAACCAGTAATTTAAACCAGTAGCCAACCAAACAATTAATTAATTTAAAACACTAACCAATCCTAAAAAGTACTAAAAACAAGCCATCCAAATTCAAAACCATTTAATCCACCAATAAACAGAAATAGAAAAAAATAACAGAAAACAAACATTTGCCAAAAAATGCATTGGCTGTCACTGAATTTATCTGTACCCTAAAGGGGCACAGATTAATACAGTATCATCAATGGGCAAGCAAAAACATAAAAATAAATAAAAACAATGAAGGATTATTGTTTGTCTTTTTGTTTATTGTGGTTAGAGGGATTGGGTAAAGATGGTAGTAACCCCAAGGATGGATGTTTAGGCCTACCGGGTTATAGCGGGAGGGGTTAAACCCTTCAATAAAGTAGTGGTATTAACCGCTACGGTAATTAAGGGTTTAACTCTGCTCACAACCCCCTGCAAGGCCTAAACACCCACCAAGGGCCAAATGCCCCCTTCCACCCACCCCTGCTACCCACAATAAATATGGCACTGATATTTAACCCATTCATTACCTTAGCGGTCAGCCACTAAGGTATTAAAGTTGCCTGAAAATGCATTTTTATTAGATGGGATTCATGTCGGGGGCCTCCGGAGCTTATATTAATGGGTATCAGCACCGGAGACTCCCGGCATCAATACGATGCAGTAAAAATGCATTTTTATTTTATGTTCTCTCTCGCCACCTTCTCTGCAGGTTCTCACCATCTTCACGCCAACTTTTCCTGGCATGAGGATTTTGGGAGAAACTTGCCATTCTAGAGCCGTGATATGCCTTAATAACCTAATCGAGGCTACTAGAATTGCACAAGTTTCAGAACCTGCCACTAAGTGGCTTATCACCTCTCACCCGGTGATATTTTTTTGACGACTGAAAAAATTGGCGATTCGTGTCTCTATCACACACTTATCAAGGCTTACAGAATAGCAAAAAAGGGGATGATAGTGCGCTACTATAAAACAACCCTAAATATTTAACCACATAAACCAAGGTGAAATGGTGATAGAACAAAAAAGCTAATTTACGTGATCCTAATAGAAGAGAGCGTCTGCAGCTGTGGATACAGGGGTGGCTCACACACCACCTAATACAACAGAGAAAAACACAAAAAACAGCGCACAACGCTCATAGTGTATTAAATAAGATATTAATAAATGGCACAAAACATGGTATGTTATCTGCGTACATCAGAAAAGAGGTATAACAGCATGTCAAGGGATATTTTACCCAAGCACCAACCAGCAGGACCAGGTCTCTCAGCGGGTTGTCTCCGGTTAATCCACAGATCAGGTAAGTCCAGGATCGTGACACTGATGACTGTAGATAATATTCAAGGTTGGTTCAAGGCGTGCTGCTATATAGGATGTCCCAATGGTGCAGTCTTGCTGTAAGAATGTGAGAGGGAGCCTGTTGGTGGGGATCGCCCGATGACTGTGACTCTCTGTGAATGCACCTCCCGGCGCCGCACAGTCCGATTGACAGTGATGTTACCACAATGCGATTCAGCGTTTTGCGAGCCGCGCGTCCTTGTCCTCGCAACTCTCAAATCCCAGAAACAACAGAGGGTAGAAGGATGTCCTTGGAACACTAATAATTAAAATCGTCCAGTACTTCCAACGCATTTCAAAACCGTGAAGGTTTCTTCATCAGGGATAATTACCAATAAGTTTGATGGCATTGAAATACCCCCCTCTCACTCCTGACTGGACCGTGACACAAGTCCTCAGACTAATTATGAGAGGAGTAGGGCGGAGTCAGCACCACTCGCATACATGCAATAAACACAGCCGTAAAAACGGCATTTTGACCTTTAATCAGAGATAAATACATAGTTTAAATAAAATCACACAAAGCATAAAAAAGCCCTAACCAGCAAATATATTTCTTGATGAGCTGGAACAGAAAAGAAATAAGGGTTAATACCACAAATACAATTGGAGTTAAACCCACTGTGTGGCATTGATTTGATATTAGGGTATACTCCAGAAACATTAAAATAAAGCACAAGAATAGCTGCATACAGTGGCGCCCGCCTTTAGTCTATGGCGGCCGCCTCCGCGGTTAATTTTAAAACGCGTTAAGACGCTGACTTTTTTTTTTCCTCTCCAGCGCCGCAGGCGCTTCCATTGTTCAGTGCCATTAGGCGCTGATTGGAGAACCGGCCGCACACGGCCTTGAGATGCGGCTGGCGTGCGCTCAATTCCGGCGCCAAAATTGAAATGACCGGGACAAATGCGGGCAAGCTTTAGATTAAGCTTGGCCTCAGCAGTATAATCGAGCATGAAAACACTCACAAGACCTAAGATCTAGAAATGGCCTTATAAACAAAAGGTGGTCTAGGATCCCACGATACAGGAAAAAATATCAATAGACCATGCAGTATGATAGATCGTGTATCCTGGTGGATTAGTACCCCAAGAAAATAAAATAAACAAAAATTGGGGAAATAGTACATCATGATTTATCATATACCGGTAGCTGATCACGTCTTGGCCAATATATCAATAACTGCTCATGTATCAATACAAAGACCAGATGTCAATGTCTTCATTGAGACCTCCTGGATACAAAGTATTAAGTTTATGAATCCAGAAGGTCTCTTGCATGGATAGTTCTTTCACTCTATCCCCACCCCTTCTGTTTCTCGGGACATATTTAATACCTTTAAAGGTAAGTGAAGAGGGATCTTTATTATGATATGATGTATAATGCCTTTAGAGACTATGGGCCTCATGCAGTAAGCGTCGATTATGTGAAATCGGCAAGCTTACCGATTAGTCATGTTATTAGCGATTTTCCGTCTCCGTATGCAGTAAGTGCCGAATGTCTTCAAAATGAAACCGATAATATATCCGCCCACTCTCACAATGATTTGCCGATCACACACAGGTGTATCGGCGTGCGTGGCGGGGTGATGTTACGTTCGCCAATCAAAAATCTTGCTGAATCAGGCGAAACAAGCATGTATTGGATAGCGCGCCATATTTAAAGGCAACGTGTACTGGTAATCATTCTCTGTGTTGTTGGGAGTGAGAGAGAGACGCACAGAGCTGGGCGATTTAATATTTGCATATTGACTGAGAGACTTGTTGTGTATTGTGAAAGCTTTGTCCTTTGTTTTTTTGTTTACATCTTTTTGTCTTGTTTTATATGTGGAAGTGTTTCGTGTGATTGGCTGTACATTTGTTTTCTGTTTTTTGTGAGTGCTGTAAGTATGCCCGCAAAGCGTGGGAAGAGTGATGCTGGTGGGAGTGGGAGTGCTACTCGTGCGAGTACGCGTCGGAGTGAACGTACTGTTCAGGGGAGTGATGTTGCTAGGAGTGCGAGTGCTGTTGCTGCGAGTGGTGTTGCTGGGAGTGCGAGTGCTGTTGCTGGGAGTGGGAGTGCTGTTGCTGCGAGTGGTGTTGCTGGGAGTGTGAGTGGTGTTGCTGGGAGTGTGTGTGCTGTTGCTGGGAGTGTGAGTGCTGTTGCTGGGAGTGTGTGTGCTGTTGCTGGGAGTGGGAGTGCTGCTGGTGGCTCAGTTGCTGATGGGGTGTCTGGTGGTGGCGTGCTTGCTGGTGGCCAGCTTTTGGAGTCTCTTCCATTGGAACAAGGAGAGTCCAGTCAGCACCAGCCAAGCTCTGAGCCTAAACCTGGTCGGAAGAAACGTGTGGCGAAGCCACGTAATCCTCGCTTCAATGACCAGGAAAATAGAGCTCTTGTCACTGGGATTCTGGAGCACTATGACAGTATCTATGGACATTTAGTAGGTAAGTGTACCTTGACATTTATTCTTCAAATACATGTGATCCTAGGTCATCTGAGTTTTGTTCATATGCAAATATGGGTACAGAAGATCTTTCTATGTTAATTAGTGTTGAAAAACAGCTTTTTATCATGCGTTACAAGGACAACAAAACTCAGGCGTACAATTTGCGTTAACTGCATACAATATTAATGCAATCTTGCTTACATGTATAGTTTTAGTAGTGAATGCTCATGTGCTTCACATATTACACCTAAAACAGCATGTTTGCTTTCTCTTGGAACAGCTAGCAGTGTAGGAAACTGGTGCTTGTATTATTATTAATTTACCTCATATATTGTTAATGTTTTTCAAGGGCGGACAAGTTCATCAAGCAAAAAAGAAATGTGGGACACAATAGTCATTGGTGTCAATGCGTGTGGGAATCATGTCAGGGACAAGCGGAATTGTCACAAGAGATTTGATGATATTAGGTCAAAATTAAAAAGGAAAATACAAGACCAACGCGTGCATGCTACTGGCACTGGAGGTGGGCCGACACCACAACGTCTGATATTAACTCCATTGGAGGAGCTGCTTCGGGGAAAATTACTTCCCGTCGTCGTCGAGGGCTTGGCTGGTGACCGTGATATTGGAATTTATCCCTCACAATTTCCACCAGGTGAGAAATATTACTGTACTAGGCGTGTCGTTGCTTGCAGTTATTTTGCATATTTCCGCTGCTTTTTATACTGTCTTCACAATATAAGCATACCTGCATCTATATATGTATATGTCTGATTCTGTATATATATATATCTCAAAATAGACATGTATGTTGTAGTCCTACTAAAAGCAATAACTAATATAGCACGTGCCATTGCGTGGTCATTTACATGTGAATTCCCAAAATGCATTGCTGCAGTGGAAGCAATTGATGGTGGGCGAAGATGGGGAACAACAGGGTAGTACACATGTGTAACACATGCTAATGAGAAATTATTACTAGCTACAGGTACAGAACATAAATATGTATAATATTATTGTGTATTTTATTTATTTTACTCCTACAAACACAACTTTACTGCCTATTGTAAGCATGCATAAAATATATTGCATGCAACGGCCTACAAACATCACTTGCACTAACACATCTATAGTTGTTTATGAAAAGGTCCATTTGTGCTTTATGTCATATTCAGACAGCATAATGAGGCACACGTAGCATATGTTATGTCATTGTGTTCATAACATCAACACTGCAGACGACTATTTAGCTCCTCTAACATTGTGTTAAAGCAGCTGCAATGAATATCTCATCACAGCATACACGTCAACAGAGGGGGTGGGGTTCAGCACACACCAATTTTCAGGCTCTTCTTATGGTCAACTTAGTTCATACCATTCTCATATGTTTGAAGTAATTGAAACGTCTGCCTGATTAGGCTTTTTATGGGAAGGGAATACCGTTCTTACAACCTGACTAGCTCAACTGAAGTTAATCACACTCATTTGAAAGCGTAACTCTAGCTACTAAATGCCCCAACAACTCATTAGTTATCAAAGCGTACGTCACACATTAGTTCACTCATATCTATAGTTGAACTACTATCAACGACACATTATCACACACTGCATGTGTTGTGTTGTTGAGTGACAGCCACATTCAGGTGTGCCACATCTTCTATTAATTTACCACACATATCCTGTACCAAAAACAAAACTTTTTGCAATATGACCACCTTCATGATAACCATTGTGAATGTTCATCACATGATAGTTATGTACATTATGATTCTGATATCACTACACAACATATGATTTTTATGTACAATTTTAATCTATTTATCCTCACGCATTACTGCAGAAACATAGTATGTTGTATGTTAGGGAACTCAAAGTTCTAAGTACACAGCCATGTACATTGTTATTACAACTATTTATGTTCACTTTCACACACACATTTTCGGTTAAGGAACTGATGCTGTTAGGTACTCATAAATACAGAACATACAATAACTGTATGTTCAATATTTACACATGTATATGTAAAACTAATGTTATTGTTATATATAGTTGCCCCTGGAGGACATGTGTCACCTGAGACGGAACAAGTGTCTTCACCTGGGTCATGCAGCTCAACACACCTAGAAGGTGAGTGTATCAGTTGGTGGCCATATAATATGTGCACTTCTATATGTTATGTTGTCATGTTCATTATTAGTTTTGCACATGTTCTTTAAATAGGATTACTTAGTGTCAGTGAAAATGAAGTGTAAGGCAACATGTATTGTGTTAGTGATGTTAACTATCATGTAGGAGTTATGAGTTTACAGCAAGTTTTCATTCATTCATATTTCATACTGAGTCCAAACATTATTCTTAAGTCAAGGTAGTTTTTAATGTGAGGTTATAAAACGTATGGAAACATGTTAGGTGTTACTTATGACACAGTATAATTACATAGTAACACAGCAGAGATTAACATGCCATTTAATAATGTGTACATTTAATTTTAGAACATGATGATGAAGATGATGATGATGATGCCACCGCCATAGACACAGAAATACAATCAAGTGAGCATGAAGAGGTTCCAATTGAAACAGTTTTACCGCCAAATCGTCCATCAACTACCACATACGATGCAATTGTAGCTTCTGAGGGAAAAATTGTGGAAGCAGAAAATCGTCGCCATTCTGATCTGATGACAGTGCTGGAAAGGATGATTGCACTGCAGGAAGAAACGATATCACAATTGGCACATCTCCACAGAGTCTTCATTGAAGTGCCTAAACAGTTGCAAAAAATCAACACCTCATTCGAAGCATTAGTTGTTCAGCAAACCCAAGCAAATTACTTGAGAATGACTACTGTACCACATTTAAACTTCAACACCTCACAGGCTGGATCTGTACATGCCGGTCATTTTTCACCACATTCATCTGAGCTTCATTCCCCAGTTCCCAATGTTAGCTGTCAAGTAGCAGACATTGCTGTGCAGGTTCCTGACGACATCCTACCGCTGCCATCTGTACTAAATCAGGAGCTGACACCTACAAAGGAGGCGACAAAAACAAAACAGCACAAGCAGTTACTACTGACCAGTTTTTGGACACAAACAAAAAAAGACACACATGAAACAGACCAACCATCACTTGTGCAGTGTCTACCAACTTACTCACATGTGTCAGTGGGCACAAGCCCTGTCGGTGAGTCACTGGCCAAAAGCCCTGTCCGTGAACAGTCACTGCCCACAAGCCCTGTAGGTGAGTCACTGGCCAAAAGCCCTGTCCGTGAACACTCACTGCCCAAAAGCCCTGTAGGTGAGTCACTGCCCAAAAGCCCTGTCCGTGAACAGTCACTGCCCAAAAGCCCTGTAGGTGAGTCACTGGACAAAAGCCCTGTAGCTGAGTCACTGCCCAAAAGCCCTGTAGCTGAGTCACTGCCCAAAAGCCCTGTAGCTGAGTCACTGGCCACAAGCCCTGTAGCTGAGTCACTGGCCACAAGCCCTGCCCGTGAAGTGCCAGAGGCCACTCAAAGTGGCTCTGTTGTGGCTAAAGTTCTTCCAAAACGAAAAAGGAAAATACAAGAGACAACAAGCAGGCCTGTTACTCGCTCTCAAAAGGAACTAAAAAAATAAATGTTATAAATCACTAAATATGTATTTGGCCTTGTTTTGTTGACTTCAGAGTATCTAATTAATATTGTATGTATGCTGAAAACTGTGTTGTTTCCAAACTTTCAAGTATGTTCTTGTACACGTGAAGTTTTGGAAATGTTAACAGTCCTAATTAATGAATAGTATTATTAATATTGATGTATTAATCATCTCTTCAGTAATGGTCCACCAGGAGCCAGTTGCTATGTTTAGAGAAGCTGCCATTGACTTTGCAGCAAAACATTGCATTTGGGTGTGTTACTTGATGTAATCATTGCATCTGCATATTATTCACATGCAATTATAAACACACCTATTTAACTGCAAACATCTTTCTTGTACGTGTACAGGAGGATTATTGGTTAAATTTTACTTACCTTTGCCTTGGCTGGGCATTGTAATGTTGTCCTTTAATCATTTATGTGTTCTTGTTTCAAGAACATCTCTGAATTTATACTAATATATATGTAGTATGTATGGATATGCACACACACACACAGACACACACTGTGTGTGTGTGTGTGTGTGTGTGTGTGTGTGTGTGTGTATGTATGTATATATAGTACTATCTAAAATGGTATAGATTTTTTTACAAAAAACATACACTTCATGCTTCCTTGTGAAAACACAGTATTTTAATAATACAGGCCTAATGTTTGTGAAGTATACTACCTGTGAGCCTATAACACTATTGGCCTAAAACAAATGTTTATTACTTAATACACTCATGTTTATCACCATTTAAATAGGTTTCATACAAGGGATACTTACTGGCATCATTATGTTGTGTGTACTCATGTATATATATATATATATATATATATATATATAGATATATATGTATATATATATCTATATATATATATATATATATATATATAGATATATATATATTTATGAGAGAGATATATATATATATACATATAGACACGTAGTTAAACTCATGCAGACAGGGAGTTAACCAGACTTTCAAATACACACAGAAATGTATGAGGAAAAAAAAAAGTTACTTTAGCAGGTGTGTGTGTTTATTTCATTATATGGCTGAGTAAGCACTATTTCTAGACAGTGCTCTATTTTATTTTTTCTCAAACCACAATGTGACTTAATTAAAATTCTACCAATGTTGTGAGAAACTAGATAAAAAAGGATACATGTTTGTCAGATAAACTGCTATCAAAAACCACAAACGTTAAACCAATTATTTCAACACATCCAATTGGTGGATCAAAAAAGGAGTAAAAGTTGATACTTTTTATGACCTTGAAAATGAAACACAGCAAATTGTTAGGCATTGACCAGTTTCATTGTTATGAGCAAAGAACAGAGAGCTGCAGACATCTTTTCAATTAATCTGCAATGGCTGAGGAATTGTTAAATTATATGAATCCGCACAGAGGGTATAAATTCATGATAGCAGAAGCTATTTTGTCTACATCAGGACACAAAGCGAACACCGGTCAAATCTATGATTTGATTAGAGCAAAGTATCCTTATTACCAAGACCATGGGCATGCGCGCAATTTTAAATCCTCAGTAAGATTCACTTTATCAACTAATGAGTGTTTTGAACGTGTGCAGGATAAGCTAGAAGACAGGTATGGTTTCTGGAAGATTGCCAAGGATAAACATTTCACCGTGAAAGAGGGCACATATTGTGCTTAATGGCATATTTATTCCTAATGTCAATAGCAATGGATCCGCTACTACTGTTCCGTGTGAATCGATACCTGCTGCAATATCTGCACCCTCCATTCCTGAAACCCACATTGTACAAGAACATAACGACTATGATTATGCACCAAGCCTTTCAGGTGAAAATGCATTGGAATGGGTACCCGAAGAAATGAACCTACCTCCGGACCAATTGTTTGAAGAAAGCAGTGGCGATTCCTATGAGCGCTTCATGGAGGAGATGTGTGTCATACTGGATTCAGCGTTTGGGTCAAGCGTGGATGCAAATGCCTTGCATTTCTGGAGCGACCAGTTGCAGGCAGACGAAGAGTTAATTCTAGAAGAATGGTAAATATAACAATCTTTATGCGTTGACTCTGCGTTTATTTTTTAAATTTTTTTTTTACCACAATTTTCACTTTCAATGCGTGGATACAGCGTAACATTGCAGACTGCATTACATGTATCGATCGCAAACAAATTGTTTCCTATTACAATATAGTAGAACCTGAAAGAGTAGTACACATTGCTGACGGAATAAATATACGTACTTTCCTATCCCTTTAAACATATTATCAACATTTTACCATAACTCTAACACATACCTGTTTTGTTATCATGCAACATCTACAAAATAAAACACCGGGTCCACCACGTATGACGTGGGACCCTTGTCATGGGCCAAGGCGTCCTTAAAAAGGATTACGGATGTAAGTCCCGCCCCCAAACGACGTGCGCGCCTCAAAGCCTATTGGCTGTGTTGTTTTGTTATAGTTACGGTAACTGCAGTGTGTCATTAACTGGGGGCGTACACTGGGCGTTAGCCAAATCTTAATTGAGTGGGAGGAGTGTTAGCGTTTGTTAGACGCTGGCTTAACATGACGTCACACGTATTGCATTTGCGCATTGTGTTATCGGCCGTGCTTTGTGTCCAAACACATCTGTTTAGAAATAATACAGATGTACTCGTTTAGAACGAATGTAGTTTCGTCTTCATTGTATTTGAAAAAAAGATTTTATGTTTATTGGTATTTTCAACATGTATTGAAGGCACAACGTACGCATTGTTTTGCGCATGCGCTAACAGTTAGTCGACCCAACCGTGAAGTGCGTGCGCACACTAAGATGTGCGCGCACATTTGTCAGTATACAGGCAACGTTCACTTCCTATACATAGTTATGGCTGCTACAAATGTAATGCAAAATTACATACTGATGTACACTTGTACTTCTAACATATAAGTGAGTGACGTGTGTATGTACACAATCATATATAGCTGCGTAACGCGTTGTCACGGATACATATATAGTAAGGTGCCATCTTTGACCATCATGTGTTTGCTGTATTTCAGAGATGTCGGGGAAGATACAATCGGATCAATGTATGATTTCAGAAGAGTCTACCTTTATATGAGATGATTGTGAGGAGGAGCCACCGACTACTATACTACATATGGAACTAATTTTATATTGCTTGCAGTGCTTATTAACAAACAATTAAAAATGTGATACCCTTATGCCTATATTGCATAAGCACTTAATTAACATAATGATGTAGCAAAAGAGTGCCTCATGAATTTTTATTTAGTGTTCTTTAATTACTACTAGCATTTTATGGCATGGTGTGTTTTATATATAACAACCATTCCCACTCTGCTAACACATTTGTGTATTCTATTGTGTAATGGAACATATGACTGTCGAAACTATGTAACAATAATAATAATAATATGAGCATGTTCATGTATATCGCTGCTAGTTGTACGCAGCGCTTTACAGACACATTTTTCAGGCTGAGGTCCCTGGGCCGTGGAGCGTACAATTTATTTTTTGCCGCCTGAGGCACAGGGAGATAAAGTGACTTGGCCAAGGTCACAAGGAGCCGACACCGGGATTTGAACCAGAACTCCCCTGCTTCAAACTCTCAGTGCCAGTGTGTGTCTTTACTGACTGAGCCACTCCTTCTCCCAATGTAAAGGACACTTACAACCAACTAGCCATTTCTTGTTAAAAATCTCTTGTTACATGGGTATGTTGATAAAATGGTTTGGGACTGTAGCAAATAATGTTATTGGCTAGATGTTGTGGTCCCCTACAATGCATGATGTTCTGAATATTACATCAACATCATGTAATGAAGTACGTTTCTGTGTATATTTCATTAACCTAACTAACTATAGTTTACTGTGTTTATTAAACGTTCTAAAAATAAATAGTACAGTCAATATGATGATATAAGCTAACCTAATAAAGCTGCTGTTAAGATTTGTCGGTGTTATACATGGATCCTACACAAATTGATACAGACACAAACAGTTGTATTAAAAATTGTGTCTATGCTAATGTGCACGTGATTGACGTTACAATTGTCAGAATACTTGATAATTATCATAATGATAATGATGAAGTGACGTGATTGACATTCCATAAATATTACCAACATTGTCATAGTGGGAAAAAAAAATGCAAAATTACAGTAACATTTGCTACCAAATTGTGGTTTCTGTTAACAGTTTAACACTTGGTACATGTAGGACACATCCACACACGTGTGACTTATACATACACATGTCACACATTTTAATTAATGTTAACTATTAATTCCTAGCATTAATAAACACCTACATTGGTAAATATAAGATGTAGTACGCATTGTTGTGATTACAGGCATTCATGCATGGAGTGTTATGATCAGTCAATTTCATCCGTGATGAATGAGCTCCCGTAAGTAAACAAATAAGTACATTTAACCCCTTTTCTCCAAACACCTCTATATTACATTAATGGAATTTATAAGGAAACATACTTAAAATGTGATGAAATGTGAGAAATCATTTTCTAATACATTGCACATGAAACCTCAAGAGTAGCTAAATGCATGTACATGATACAGAAAGTACATATATGTAACATTTGTATTTTAAATAATATGTTGGGTTTTTAATTCAAATAATTCTATGAATATTGAGGTAGGCACATCTTATGCCAGATGTCAGCAAATATACATACCATGATCAGTCATACTGGAGATATACCTATAATGCAAAGGAACAATATATAAATAGCAAACATTGACATGCCATCTAACATTGTATGTAAGCATAGTTCAAGAATGAATGACTATGCCCATACTACTGTATGTGTATTGTGTTAGCATAAGGAACAACACAATGCTAAAATATGACTGCTTTGTTACCCCAGTTGTATTCACATACACACAACTAATGTACAATTGAAGAGGGATTCTATAACCTGTGCAACAATAACATACCGCTGCCACATCCCTTTGTGCACACAGCAGAGAAAAGAACGGTGTGCAACCCATATTCATCTGTGTCCTAAAAGAAGGTTATATTAAGAAACATTATTGTTAATATAAAATAATTAATCTATAAAAGTAGTAGTAGAAACATATATGTTTTTACTTACAAGAAAAAAATGAATTGATGAGATTCTGGCGTGTCTGGCCACCACTGGCTGTTTGTTCATTTTCAGCAGCTACATGGGTTGGATGCTCGTCTACCAAAGGCTCAGCTAGGTCTGATTGTACATTGTGCCTGAGTGCAACATTGTGCAAAATGCAACAGGCAAGGATAATATCAGACACTTTTTGAGGCTTGTATAGAAGAGCCCCACCAGTTCTGTCCAGACACCTAAATCTGGTCTTGAGTAGGCCAAATGTCCTCTCTATAACAGATCTTGTAGAGATATGGGCTGCATTGTACCTCTCCTCTGCTTCTGTTTGAGGGTTTAGCACCGGAGTCAAAAGCCACGGCCTAATTCCGTATCCTGAGTCACCTATAATGAATGGAGCACACATAAGCTGACAATAGTGATCAAATTCTACAATGCCAACATTCTTAAATAAAAATGTGTTTTGTGTTAGAACATGTACATGTGTACTCACCCAGCAGCCAACCATGTTCAAAATGTCCCTCTTCGAACGCATGGAAGACTGAAGAGTTCCTCAGGATAAAGGAATCGTGACTGGAACCAGGGAATTTGGGTACCACATGCATTATCCTCATCGTGGCATCACATACCACCTGTACATTGAGTGAATGGTAGTGCTTACGATTGCGGTAAACATGCTCACTCTGACTAGGTGCAATCAAAGCAACATGTGTGCAATCGATTGCACCCAGCACACATGGTATCCCTGCTATATTATAAAAGCCAGTCCTGACTTCCAGCCACTCTGTCGCCTCTGTAGGAAAATGAATATAATTCCTAGCGCATCTATTGAGTGCATAGAGAAACTGGGTAAAGGCCCGCGAGAATGTAGATTGCGAGACCCCGCCCACTATGCCCACAGTTGTCTGGAATGACGCGGAAGCGAGATAATGTAATGAGCACAGCATTTTAACAAGCCCAGGGACTGCACGACCTCTGGCTGTAAAAAAATCTAAATCTCCCCTTATCTCCTCATACAGAGATAAGATTGCTGCTGAACTCAAACGATAGCGACTTACTATCTCCTCCTCACTCATCCCATCTAACAGGGTTCTCTCCCTGTACACACGCGGACGAGGCACAACTTGTCTCCTCTGTCTTCTCCTCTGATCTCCTGTCCCTCTACCTGTCCCTCGGCCTGTCCCTCTCCCTGTCCCTGTCGTATCCGCGTGCCTGTCCCTGTCACTGTCCCTCGGTCTGTCCCTCCCTTGCCCTATATCATTCTCTTGATCAGCAAGCATGTCATAGAAAAGAATGTTCCTCCGTCTCCTAAACAATCGCAACATTTTGAAATGAGTAGCTGTGAATGAGCAGGTAATGGGCGTCCTTTAAATAAGTATGTGATGATGTCAGGTGACATAGTAAAATGCAAGGTGTTACATTAACATAATAAAGTACTTCTGTGGCAAGCGGTGTGCAGTTGATGTTATAAGTATTTGTTGTGTGTATTCTGCAGGGAATGATGATATTTGACAATGATGTGACGTGAAGCTTTGTACAAACATTGCTTGAAAATAAATAGTTTAATGTGCAATGCATGTACTGTAACACTTCTGAACGCAACAGTCAGTCATGTAATTAGACAAAAAGGCTGAGATTGACATGGGAAAAGTTTGGTGTAACATGTGTAATTAGCCATGTTATTGTCACATGTTGACAACAATGATTACTCGTGTGCATATGCATGCATTTCTGTAATGAGGATAGTTGCTATAGAATGAGTTTACAAGGTGTCCCAATGATGAATTACTGTAGATGTGTGTATAAGTTAGGTTGAAGTGCTTGTAATGCAACGGTTATAATGTAAACATGCAATGTGATTGCGCGTCCAATAAGTGACGTCATGAAAATAGGGAGGACCAAACCTAGATGTAAACATGAGAATAAAGATGTACATGAACGTTTAAAGATGCGTCACACATTACAAGCATTGTGTAATGTTAAGGAACATGAATATACGGTGTATGTGTGACATGTGTGACATCATGTGAACAATTGTCACTCAATTCAGTAAAATGTGTGATATGATGTGAGGTTCTCCTTTAAGAGTTGAGTATAGTATTTTCCCTTGACACATCATCACATGATGAGTAATGTGACACGCAAATGCTGAAAACATGTAAAAGTACAATTTTATGCAAATAATACACGTCAGCCGTGACACAATGCAGGGAATGCCCCCCACACTGTAATGCAAATGACGTTTGTATTGTGAGCAATGAAACGTAAACAGTACTATACTGTTATATGTCCCCGCTCCATTGACTCCATTGATGTACAGAAGAGTTTTTTTTTTCTAAGTGCCGTTCCGGCAGCCTTAGCGATCGTTCTCCCCTCCAACTTGCCAACTTTAGTTGGCGGGAGAAATTGGCCATAACATCTCAATTTCGTAGTGCCGATCAGCCCCGATAAGCTAATTTTGGTACTTGAATCCAGCCGATTTAAAAAAGTGGCGATCAGTGGCTAAAACAGGCTTATCGGCAGGCGACTGGCCATAACAAAATTATCGGCTACGAAACCTGGCGAAATCAAGCACTTATCGGCGCTTACTGAATCTCAAACCCAATTGTGGCTATAAAATGGCGAAAAAACCCTTATCAACACTTACTGCATGAGGCCCTATGTTTGACAAATCCATTCCTTATATTACGTACATGTTCTTGGACCCGCACCTTTAGGCTGCGTTTTGTGCGGCCCACATATTGTGCCCACATCAATGCCACCAAACTTATTGGTAATTATACACTGATGAAGAAACCTTCACGGTTTTGAAACGCGTTGGAAGTACTGGACGATTTTAATTATTAGTGTGCCAAGGGACATCCTTCTACCCTCTGTTGTTGCTGGGATTTGAGAGTTGCGAGGACCAGGACGCGTGGCTCGCGATATGCTGAGTCGCATTGTGGTGACATCACAGTCGATCGGACTATGCGGTGCCGGGAGGTGCATTCACGGAGAGTCACAGTCATCGGGCGATCCCCACCAACAGGCTCCCTCTCACATTCTTACAGCAAGACTGCACCATTGGGACATCCTATATAGCAGCACGCCTTGAACCAACCTTGGATATTATCTACAGGCATCAGTGTCACGATCCTGGACTTACCTGATCTGTGAATTCACCGGAGACACCCCGCTGAGAGACCTGGTCCTGCTGGTTGGTGCTTGGGTAAAATATCCCTTGACATGCTGTTATACCTCTTTTCTGATGTACGCAGATAACATACCATGTTTTGTGCCATTTATTAATATCTTATTTAATACACTACGAGCGTTATGCGCTGTTTTTTGTGTTTTTTTTCTGTTTTACAGAATAGCAGTAGGGATTTTGGGCAAAAAGGAATTGATAAGTAGGTTATGAAGGCTTATAGAATAGGCCCCTAATGTTTTGTATCAAGAATCCGGTTGATGAGATATACAATCTCTTTTTATCACTTTAAAAAAAGAAAACAATTATTCCAACATGTGAGCTGTGCCGATTTGTTTGAAACATCTGGCAGATCAAAGTTAGGATGGCAGAAAGGTGCCCTCAAAATTTCATCAGAATTGGTCAAGGCATGAACGCACAAACAAAAGAACACACCCAAAGTGGTCACAAAGTCTATTTGAAATCTTCACTTTGCTCGCTCGCTCATCAAGTTATATGGGCAGTATATCACAGAATGATATCATAATATTACATAACAGTGAAAGTTGCAGGTAACTAACAGGTGCTTTGGAACATGGAGCATGCACAGTACTGGGATCAATCAATGTTACACCGTCCGTCCCTCCAACAGTGCAGTGAAACTTTACCAGTTTTAGAAACCAGTTCCATATCCAACAATGCCATAATGCCATAAAGATCAGTTGCAGCTGGTAATGAACAATTGAACAATTTATGTGTTTCCCCTATATGACACATGTAAAAGTACTCCTGCCTATAGAAAAACATGTCATTATTGGCATGAAATTGATTCACATAATTTGCAATTAAAAGAAAATAAAAAGAACAAAATCAGAAACACCCTGCCCTTCAGGTATGCAAATAGAGCTAAAATTAGGTGAACGCTCCTAAACGCTCAATTAAGGAAGGTCGTGCAGGAAGCTCATTGGTTTAGAATGGTTCTGAAAATAAAGAACATTACTCAATCATTAGGGAATGACATCGCACTGTGTATAAAAGCCACACCATCAAGCATTGTTGGCAGAGCCTTAACTGCTTTGATCTTCTTTCCTCTAGCAGATTTCGAAGGAAGGATAACCATGTCTGCAACTAAAGGCGGTGGTGGTGGAGGTGGTGGAGGTGGTGGAGGTGGTGGACAATATAAGCACGATCAATGCAAAGATCCAAATCGTGAGTAATTTCTTATTATAATGGCAACAGGGTTATATTGTATGTCTATAATATCGATCTTTATTCTGTTTGTTCTATGTAAGTTGCTGTATTAGAGCAAGTCTGTTTTAATGTCAAATTATAATAATGAATAAGATGTTGGTTTAATAAAATGTGCTGTATCTATTTTGGCGCTTGATAAATGATTTGATGGTACATACTGCACACAACCAGGAACTTGAGAAACTGCAATTGTAAGGGTAATGATTTTTTTTTATTGCTACCGACCATCTCTGCTCTTTGTTGAAGTAAACATGGTGTTGCAATTGTTCTAAACCATACTATCTGATTTTGTTACTCTTTATAACTCATGCTTGCCTTTTAAAACCTCTCTTCCAATGATAACTTAAAGTCTTAAAAATGATCACTGAACAATTCAATGAAGATGATACAATCATAATAATCTTTTATCACAGGCACAAACATCCTTGTGTATAATATCAGCATGAACTACTTGTTAATTGTTTCATTATCTTATATTCAATATAATACTGTATGTTTCATGGAATATATTGGTACCTTTTAAATAAATTATGATATAAAGACCATGTATGCTCATATTTGATTGTTCTCTTTTAGCATGTGTACCAACACCAACACCAACACCAGTGCCAGTGCCACAATGCCAGGACAAGAAACCAATATGCCCAGGTATGAACATGCACAGAGTCATATAGTCTAGGGCAGACAGCATGACTCAAGAGAAAATGGATAATTATATGATATAGCTATCAGTGCTCGAGGACAGAAGTAATCCCTAATTCCTAAATAACATTAAAAGCAAAAGGTCCTCAGCACTCAAATGTAGAATAGATACTAATGGGACTACAATAGCATCCAAATAACCATGAGAATGTCAGATAAAAGATTAATGATAAAAGCATAAAAAATAGGGTGGGTTAACTGGGAGAGCTAATAGTGTGTGTGGGCTAGCCAGAGTAAGAGAGAAACGGAGGTTAATGTTACGGAACTCTGCCAGTTTGGCTCAGGGCACAGAGCTCTCTTCTGCGTGTGTACAGTATGAGATCAGTGCTGTTGCTGCTCCTGCTGCTGCTGCTGCTCACATTTTTAAGCGGCGAAAAGATGAAGTCCCCCGAGGGAAGTGATTCAGTCCTGCTTTAGATCACTAGCTGAGCAGGAGACACTGAATTTAGTAACATTTACCCACAGTGGCACTGTAGCCGATGAAAAGGATACATTTAGTCCAACATTGTGTAATTTAGCAGGCAGACTGATTGGCAACAATTGTATTGTTAATACATGTAGCTGTTGTTTAACCTGCTGGATTGATTGTAATCTAGGGACACACGTGATTATCACAGGGGTGGCCAACTCCAGTCCTCAAAGAACACAGGTCAGGTTTTAAGGATATCCTGCTTCAGGGCTGATTAAGCCACCTATGCTGAGCACAAATATCCCTAATGACTGGCCTGTTGGTGACCCTTGAGAACTGGAATTGGTCACTTCCGGATTATCAGATCTCTGATTAGTGCTCCAGTCTGTGCATTTACTTTGTGGCAATCAATACAAGGAGCAAATACAGGCAACTGACAAGAGCACACTGTATAGAATTAATATAAGAGTCTAGTAGTGACATCCACCTTCTAGACAAGCAAATATTGTGTTTATTTTTGCTACTATCAATTTAACCCACACACACTAAGCCCCCACCATTTACCAAACAGGCTATTTTCACATATATTTTAATTGATTTTAAATATTGACTAATTGATTTACTTATCTTAGAATTGAACTCAATAAAAGTAATGTTTTTAACTTGATTATCTTGACACTACGTTCTTTCACTAGTGCATCTTTAATAACTTGGTACCTGTGTTCTGTTGTGTATATATTTTTGATTAAATGTACCTACTGAAGGTGCACCTCCTCCCAAACGGCAATGATTAAAGTGATTAACATATTAATTAAATTGTACGTCTAGTAGTGTAATTATAGTAGTATACTGTAGAGCAGATTCTACCCATTTTTTTGAAAAGTACAAAAAGAGCAGACAATCCTTTATGAAGGAGTTAAAAGGTGTACAAAACTTTGCAGAGTACGGACAAGGCCAAGAGCCAGGAGAAGGACCAGGCCCCCACAAAAATAGGACAACGGAAATCAAAAGAAATCCAAAAAAGGGGGAAAAAATAGTGTGTAGGGGCGGAAGAAGCAAACAACTGTAAGGGGAAATAAACAAAAAGAGCAAGGGGGGCAATATTTCCGGAAAGACCCCTTCTGAAGGCCCATGGTACTTCCCTTAGCTAAGGAGAAAAAAAAACTATGAATATACAGGTCCTTAGTATTTCCCCAGTCAGGGATAGATGTCCGCAGTAGCACAATCTTAGTATGCAGTCTTCCGTTGATACTTTTTTTTTTTTTGGATTTATTTTTCCCTATTTTTATGGCGCATCTATGGCACATCCCTGTCCTTTTCCTGGTTCTTGGCTATTTTCTACAATGGTGGCTAGGTATTATTTCCCAATTTTAGGACTCTGAACAGTTTTATACATATTTTTAGTTCTTTCATAATGATTTTTTGTCTGCTCTGTATTACTAAATTTTTTTTTTCCTGACATATTCCCATGGTTATTTGGGTGCCATTGTACTCGCATTATTATCTATTCTACATTTGAGTGATGAGGATATATTATTTTTTACTATGCAACGAGTCATGGATGATGGCTAGCCCCACTCAAGGCTTTAAGGGGACATGTTAATGATAATTTGTTTGATCCTTTATCACTTGTCATTCTAAACTACAATGAGTAGCAAAACAATAAAGATCAAGGCACAGTGGCAATCAGTGGCAAAGCACCACAAGAATCAATTCTAAGCATGTAAAGAACCAACAGAAAATACCTTCTCTATTTGTGTTAACAGCAGGGTCTGGTTCAGGAAGATACAGATGATTTTATTGCATAGTACACCAGTGACCAACTCCAGTCCTCAACATCCTTCAACAGGTCAGGTTTTAAGGATATCCTTGCATCAGCACAGAAAGCTCAATCAATGGCTGAGTCACATGTGCTGAAGCAGGCATATTCTTAAAACCTGACCTTCTGGTGGTCCTTGAGGAATGGAGATGCCACAGCTGGTCTAGAACTTTCAATCTTGTTCCAGTGACTGAATCTCATCTTTCTTTTAATGAATGTATTTTATTTTCTCAGATCCCTGTGTGCCTGACCCCTGTCAGAAGCAAGGACAAGGGCATCACCATGGCGGTGGCGGTGGCGGTGGCGGTGGTTATGGAACCAAGAAGTGAAGATTCCAATGTGGAAAATCAATCATATGCTCTCCTCATGCCTATATGTGCAAAATCTGAAATGAAACCATAATATCTAAGAATGACAAGTGTGTTATCCCAACTGTATGTTTATTGGTATGAGAACTATTTTGAAAAACCTTTAAATATTCTCTCTCACACATTAAAGCTAATCTGCTGATAAAAATACCCACTGATTGTCTGTGTCTATGTCTGGCAATAATGATTGGTGTATGTACAAACACAGTGTAACCTTATATTTTATATAATGTATATCCTAAGAATACTGAACATGGCTGGATAGTGGCTACACACCCAAACACACACACACACGCACGCACACACACATATATACAAAACCTAAACTGTAAACGTTGTAAAAGTGCTGACTACTACTGTACTAACCCTAATTAAGTGGCCCAAATGAAATAACATATACTAACACTAGAATGCTGATTGGTACACAATATAGTGAAGTGAGAGCTTAAATAGCAGAATACAAACACGTGAATGAACCATGAAAGTCCAGGTAAAGTCGAAAACAGTAAAGGTGAAATACAAAGGGTTCCAAGGGGAAGAAATGAATTCCACTGTGATGTAAAAGCAGGCGCTGCTTCTTAGGGAAAGCTCAGTTAGCTTCATAGTGGAAAATCACAAAAAACAAAAAGCACAAAATCTAGTGCAGTATTTAATATACAAAAATGAAAACCACAAGAACAAGAGGTAACACACACAAATATCCTTGTAATAAGCGCGTTGCTGAGTAAAATACTGAAATATTGATGTCCTTTGAAGAGTACAATCCACCCAGCTGTCATCATCTTTGATGAAGGCATTTCTGGATCCACTTCAGGCGTCTGGCATCTTTAGAGAAGAGTATGTGCCAGAGTGAGAATAAAGACATGCCAAAGTGGGCAATGCAGAGAAGGCCTGAGAGTGCCAGGGGATCATGAGTATGCCCATCTGCAATATTCAGTACCCCTGAGGAAATGGCAGTTCCACAGCCGGGCTAGAGTAATAGTAATGTAAGCAGAAGGGACCATAAGGATGTTGCTAAAATGGTGGGCCCGGTGGTCCACCCAATGAAGTCAGTTCAATAACAAGTAAATACACCTCACATGAGTGTTGAGTGGGCGCAACATGTGGGAAAACATGTATCAAGAGTGATAGCGTTATGGATGAAATAAGGTACAGCTAGGCCAAAATGATTGTATATGCGAATGAAGTCTTCCCATGCCTGGGAACTAGAATAAAGATTGCTGTTGTACAATAAAAGCTTCTGGCACCCATCTGTATCATCACCCAGCAGACCACCACCAGCACCCTAATTACAGTGGTGCGCAAACTTTTTGAGTTGCAGCTCCCTTTCATGGAGCTGCAGCATTCGCGCCCCCCTCTCCCGATGGCTCGACGTCAAATGATGACGCCGGTCATGTGACGTCATGTCACGTGACCCCACCGCGTCATTTGATGAGCATTGCCATGGCGACGCGTCGCCGAAGACCCGGCTGGCAGCAGGCAAGTGAGTTAGTGACCTCACGTCTCCCCGGCATTTAATTTAAATGCCTTGGGGAAGAGCGTGGGACTTCTGTAACAACCCGCACCCCCCCTACAAATACTTCCGCCCCCCTGGGGGGCATGCCCCCCAGTTTTCACACCGCTGCCCTAAGACAAGGTAAATCAATGCTGTTGTGGTCATAAAGTACACCATATACTGATGTAAACTCCCTAGGAGCCGGCAGGGAGGGTTATGTATTTATTAGGAAACTGGGAATTAAATAAATAAATACAAATATTAAAAAATGGTCACGCTTTAAAACTACAGTATAATAATCCCAATAATATTTAAATTCAATTTACAATCTGGCCCAGATATATGCTCGTACATAGGTTATAGCCTATATTTGCAGTGTGGGGGACTAGCCATTCCTGTCCATGCTTTAAGATGAACTCCCTGCAGCAGGCTTATTAATAAATCACAATTGATATCTACCTTTAAATATCAAGTATTTCCCTGTCTCCTTCACTAGCTGGAAACTCAGACGTTAGCTCTGTACTCGGCTATGCTTTTCGGCTCATACTTTGTTCCCAGCTTAGCTACATTATGCTTTGCACCCACCAGATGGTTACATAGTATTTATTTGATTGTGTTGCCTTATGCTTCCTTGGTTCAGTGTGCTGCTTGTTAAACCAGCCCAGGTGTGTCACTTTGACATCATTGTGGTGTCACTCCTGCGTAACCACACGATTTCCTTCCCGTGCCCTCCCCTGCGCCCCTTTTATATGAACCTACCTATGTTGTCCTCGCACCTATGTCCCTAGGCATTCCTCTGTGCATTTAGAGTATTTCTGTACTTCCCATTCCCTCTTCATTCTAACAAACCCGTCCATATCTATCCCTCTCTGCCCTTACGGCTTGAGAGCTTTTCTGCCAGTCCCATGCACCCTCCTTTAATTAGGACTCCTGTCAAAATAATTTGTCAGCGAGTAAGATCTCCCTACATTGTGCACTCTTCCCTGCCTCTCCCAAGGCAAAGGGTTTACCTTCCACACCTTTTGCCGCCCACTTCTTTAGGGCTCTTGTCTTTGTCAAATAGTGACAGCAACCGGTTCTGTACAAAGCCCTCCTGGACCAGTCCACCTCTTCAGGCACGTATCCGTCATCAGGATATTTGACAATCCCTATGCCCAATTCATATAATGTTCTTTCCTTTAGTATGCTCAGAGGAAGGGCAGAGTGGCAGCCATGGTTCCTAAATGTTTTCACCACAGGTTTTTTCCCCCTGTTATGCTGTAAACTCTTTAAATGTTGGAGTATTTAACAACCTTTTTGGAACATTTTTGCTCTGCCCTACACATTCTATAATAGGTAGGAGAAGTCGAAGTTTTGAATTCAATTAATTGTTACCAAACTATTACCATTGTTACTAAATCGGCATCTTCTCATCTATGTGCACACATGACAAGTAGAAAGCTATAACCTGTATATGTGGTACTAGCAATTCCAGTCCTGGCTTTCAGTCTGCCTCACTGGAGCAGGCTGATTAGTGGATCGAAGTTGATCTCTGACTTTAAAAAGACAATCCAAGCGGCACTATAAAATATATTTTTTGGTTTAAATATATGCAGCTTTTTATTATATTAGTAATTACCAAAGCTGCTGATCAATTTGTTCTCCTGTGATCGATCAGCAAAATTCTGTTTCCCAAGGGTTCACTTAATGTCCAACTTTCAGTTTTAATCAATCCTTCAGTCAGTGTAACTCAGCAGCTACAATGTATTCATATATTACCAACATAACATTATCTATTGTTACAGTTTGCAGCTCCAGTTGCTGGGAATATTGGTAACATATTAACCCAAACATAAATTGTTGCAAATATATTGCTGGGGAGGTGGGTTAAAACCTGCTATAGAAAGCAAATGATGATTTGTATATTAAAACGTATTAAAAATAGCATTAAGGATGATTTTTAAAAAAGGTAGTCAGTAATATCTAATACTACAGAACAGATTTATTTTAAAAAAAACATACATATAGGATATTGCCCAGGACAGCGGTTCCGACTTTAATATCAAGCAGTCTCCTCTTCTAGCTAGAAAATCAGAACCCACCTTCCAGCCCTCCCCTCCTCTTCTCTTCTCCTCTCCTTAGTATGGGCCATCTATGCTTTGCTCTAAGTATTGTACTATACGTAGGAGAAGTCAGAGTTTTTAATTCAATAAAAGATTGCCATCATTACTAAATCTTTAATTTTCTCACCTATGTAAAAGCCTTTATTCAGAAAATGCATGAAATCATGTGTGTATAAACAAGAAAGTGTCATCAAAAATGTAAAAGTGTAAAGAATGATGGAGAAATGCACAGAGTTAATTAGACAGCCTTCAGAGAATTAATACCCATGCTAACAATAGGCAAATTAACGGTATCTGTGCTATTATAAAATGCATTAAAAGCATTCCCAATAGATCTACATGTATGGGGTCTCACTGTGGGATGGGAATTCTATAAAGCTAAAACAACAGTCAACTTTTGTAGAATACACAAAATGAATTGTGTCTTGTAATGTTAAGGGCTATCTATTATCTACACAACTGGGGACATTACTGGATATCAAACTATAGCACCAGGTTTCTAAACGATTAAGAATAATCCCATTGCTCTCATTGGAGTTTCAATTGTGTGATAAATGGGTGTAGTTTTCCTGAAGGATTGCTGCTCTAGTTTTATAGCTGGGGAACATAAGTAAATTTAATACAGAAATATAATCCGTACCATTAATCTAGTGCCTCATGCTAATAGTAGTTCATTAAAATAAATGATCTAGTTAAAAGAGCAAACGTATGACATCATATTTAATATGTAAACTACCTGTAATAAAACACCTTAACTTCCAAATAAATGGTTCTGATATGGTGGCCCCAGCATTAAACATACAAATTATATGTATGTTTGGTGATACTGTATATATATTATTTGAACATGACTCCTTAAAATGTATCAGTCTCTTCTGCATTTCTGTTGTGTACTGTCAAATCTATAGTCACCTCCAGCTAGTTACAAAAAAAGGAGAATCCACAAGGTACTGTACATCAATATACTGATACATGTATGTATAAAACTGGCTCTATTTGCACACTGCAGTGTATTGATCATTTCACATACAGTACTGTATCACTGTACCTGTGTCAAATTTCGAAAATGTTATTTTGTTTCATACTTTTGAAGTTAAAAAAAGCCTTCCAAAACTGAAATTGACTAAAGCAGTATGTTCATTTGCATGTCATTGCCCAGAAGCCTTTTCTGCAGATGAATTCCTGTATGACGTGAGGTGAATGTTGGACATGGGTTGCTGTACGTTTTGCAGCAGAGATCATTTAGGAGAGACATACAGAGCATATATACTGCTGCGGCCAAGTTTATTCGAGCATTTGCCCGTTCTTGGCCGCAGCAGTAGCCTGGCGCGCGCCCGAGTGTGACGGGCGCGCGCCGAAGCAGCGGAAGAGCGCCCTCCGATCGGGGCGCTCTCCCTACCGCTACCGGGTCCGCCGGGTCCCCCGGAACCCCCTGCCGCCGTCCCGCAGATCGCGGGACACCAGGGCTCCCTCGGGGAGCCCTGGACGCGCGTGCAGGGGGCGCAGGCTCCCGAAGACGCGTGACCGCGCGTCTATGACGCGCGGCACGCCGAGGGGCAGCCACAAGCAAGCCGGGAAATATCCCGGCTTGCGGTACCGACCACACTGCAATAAAGTGTGTCGGTACTGTAAGATTGGGAGAGAGAAAGAGATTGAGAGAGAAAGAAAGAGAGCAAGCGAGAAAGAGAGAGCGATTGAGAGAGAGAGAAATTGAGATAGACAAATTGAGAGAGAGAGGGACTGAGAGTGACAGATTATGAGAGAGAGATAGGGATTGAGAGTGACAGATTATGAGAGAGGGATAGGGATTGAGAGTGACATATTATGAGAGAGAGAGGGATTGAGAGAGAGAGAGAGGGATTGAGAAAGGGAGGCGGAGAGAGGGGGAGAGGGGGAGAGAGGGGAGAAGGGGGAGGGGGAAAGAGACACACTGCCCTCTCACCACAAAATACACACACACACTACCTCCCACCACACAATGCACACACGCACACAAAATACACACGCACTAGCCCCATCTCCCATAATACACACACAGTATTGCCCACCCACACAACACACACACACTGCGCCCCCACACACAATATATACAAATACTGCCCCTCCACACATTACAGACAACCCCCTACTCACAATACATACACAGAAACTACCCCCCACACTCAATACACACAATACAAACTACTCTACCACCCCACAAAATACACACACACTATCCCCCACACAATACACACAAAAGCCACTACACACAATACACGCACACACACACACAAACTACCCCCCACATACTCAATACACACTACTCCCCACACATATCATATGCACACACTATCCCTGACACAATATACACAGCCACACTACCCACCCTACACACAATACACACATATATATTGTCCCATTCAGTATGGGTATATATATATATATATATATATATATATATATATATATATATATATATATATATATATATATATGTAGAGGTATAAAACACATCCACACCAGGGGAAGGATCAGCACAGATAACATTCCAATAGACACTGTTGTTAAGTATACCTTTTGCTTGCTTCATTCATTGTAACAACGCCGGAAGAAGAGATCAGTGTATCTCGAAAGCTCGCACAAATAAAAGCATTTCGTTAGCCACAGAACGGTATCATCTATTTATTTATTTTTTGATTCTATATATATATATATATAATACAGACCGGCGCCGTAATAGTCCAAAAGGAGATGCAAAGTCCAATGGTGACAATGGGGCCTATGCAGAGAGCAGCGCTATTTCGAAATTCGCCATTTTTTGGAGAAAATCGCGCAGAAAACAGCAGAAAATGGCGAGTTCCGAAAAACGCGCCAATTTTTCTTTTCTATTTGTAAAACTCGCCTCGCGGCTGGCGAGAACCTCAATCTCGCCAGTTTTAAAAATATCCTAATGCAGAGAGCCGCGAACGGCATCTAGCGGCTGTTCGCGCCAATAAAATGGCGCGATTGTCTCCTTTTTGCCTCGCCAGAAAAAATTGGCAAGAAGCTGCCGCTCGCGGCCATTGCAATGGGAAAAAAAAGGCGCGAATTTGTTTTTACACGTTTCTGAAGCGCGCATCTCGCCAATTTAAACTCGCCACACGCATCCATGTTAAACATAGCAGAATTCGCACTTTTCTGCATATGGAGAATAAAACTCTCCAAAAAAGCTACTTTTTACTAAATTCGCCATTTTTAAAATTCGCTGCTCTCTGCATAGGCCCCAATGTCTCTATGGGGCCTATGCAGAGAGCAGCGAATTTTAAAAATGGCGAATTTAGTAAAAAGTAGCTTTTTTGGAGAGTTTTATTCTCCATATGCAGAAAAGTGCGAATTCTGCTATGTTTAACATGGATGCGTGTGGCGAGTTTAAATTGGCGAGATGCGCGCTTCAGAAACGTGTAAAAACAAATTCGCGCCTTTTTTTTCCCATTGCAATGGCCGCGAGCGGCAGCTTCTTGCCAATTTTTTCTGGCGAGGCAAAAAGGAGACAATCGCGCCATTTTATTGGCGCGAACAGCCGCTAGATGCCGTTCGCGGCTCTCTGCATTAGGATATTTTTAAAACTGGCGAGATTGAGGTTCTCGCCAGCCGCGAGGCGAGTTTTACAAATAGAAAAGAAAAATTGGCGCGTTTTTTGGAACTCGCCATTTTCTGCTGTTTTCTGCGCGATTTTCTCCAAAAAATGGCGAATTTCGAAATAGCGCTGCTCTCTGCATAGGCCCCTATGACTGATATTCTGCAGAAGTATTAGGATGCTCCAACCTTCTCCAAGATGTTACTCCACATACATGTCAGGGAGAAAGACAAAGAAAACACATCATAGTGCAACACAGCTGATACTATCAATCAGGGTGTACTAAACAAGACAAACAAACAGGACAAACACTACATAAAACAAGTAAGGCTGACTAAATTAAAAAGAGAATTTATTACACATATATAAATGAGGCAGATGCGGGACATTTTTAGTGCTTGACACATCACTTTTTAGCGCTATATACACCGTTTTTCCCCCCTTTTTCTATATATATATATATATATATATATATATTGGGGGAAAGGACGAAAAGTGAAATAAATAATCTTTTTTGACATTTTGCCAGTTGTCTCCCAATATGAGGAATGCACATCTTTACACCATTTAAATAGCAATAGCTTTGCAGAGAGAGGTCCCAATTCCCAGGTTTCAACCCTAGTGCTGATACCCAGTGCACGTCACCTGAGCTTGTACAGTACATTCCCTCACTTTTTATATTGACATTCTGCAAATCTTTAACTGGTACAAATGGGGAAAATACCTTATTCAACTGACACAAGGGGAGCTGTTTAATAAAGGGAAAACCAGGGCAAAATCTTTGAAAACCGAAAGAATTTAATAGATTAATTTGTGCGCCCACCTATCAGCATTTTGCAACATTATTTCGCTGAGTTTACTGTATTTCCTTCCCCTTGTTTTCCTCATTGAAACATTAGGGGATTTATTAAAGGAAAACGGGTATCTTTATAGACGTTTTCACTATCTAATACAGTGGAAGCAATTAAAGATGCAGAATTGTAAATCCTTAGATACTTTATGCAGTTTAACACCTTCACTATTTTTTTTTGACCCCCACCAAGATGGCGGTAGTTTCTCAGCAATCTCATAGTCATAAATTTAGCCCCATTATACTGTAAATGGCTTTATCCAAGCACACTGAGTACTATATATTTTACCAGCTTTAATGGAAAAATATTAGGCTCAAAGCAACAGAAGCTTATGCTATATATACATCGCCGGAAGAAGAGATCAGTGTATCCCGAAAGCTCGCACAAATAAAAGCATTTCATTAGCTGCAGAACAGAATTGTCTATTCATTTTATTTTTGATATATATATATATAATTAGCATATTGTCCTTAATATTACTATTTCCTTACTAGTTGTGGTATTTCTAGTACATGAATTAGTTATATACAAATATACATGGGGCTGTCCTCTTTATTTACTGTATGTTTAAGATTATTAATAAGATGATGTGTTCATTTTCACCCACAATTGTGTCTTGGTCTTTTTGTGAGTAAGAGTAGAAGACAAGGAGGAATGTGGGGTGGTATGGCCACAGGGCAAAGAGGATTACACAAGTCAATGTTTGTTCACATGTACAGGTGCGCCTACGAGTATGCTAAAACTTGCCGTAGAAAATCTGGGGCTATCACCAACATGCTGGGTACATGCTGCAACATTTCAGTGACATTTCTGCAGACAGAATAATGGGAACTGAATGGGACTGCCAGGGACACCTGCTGTGTTAAGCCGATGGGCCATTAGTCTTTCTGCAGAAATGTCACTGAAATGTTGTAGCATGTACCCAGCATGTACCTGGGTCTTGTTGGTGATAGCCCCAGATTTTCCAAGGCAAGTTTTAGAATACTCGTCGGCGCACCTGTACAGTATTTCTCTATGTATCTCAGGACGTGGATGTGAGTTAGCAGCATTAATTAAAATGCTTGGCAAATTATGAACGTGCTGAGACTCAGTTCTGACATATTCATATTTTTTTTGTACATCTCTACTCCCAATGTTAACAGAACAAAACAGAACAGTCTACCCTAATATACTTTCTCTGTTCATATTAATGAAATCCTGAAATGACCAGCTCTGGTTTATATAATAAAGATGAATTAGATATAATATGACAGAGTTGGTATTATCTGCTATAGAGATCCCATTAATGATGATTCATTTTTTGAAATCTGCAAAAGTCTATAATATTCTATGTGAATTTGGGTCGGTTTTCTCCCAACATGAGGTATGCACATCTTTATACAATTGAAATAGCAATAGGTTAGCAGAGGGACGTCTCAGGTTTGAATCCTAGTGCTGATTCCTTGTGCACGTCACTTGAACTTGTACAGTACATTCTGTAACATCCACTTAAACTCTTGTGCATACAATACAAGAAAATACATGACATACATGACATACCTGTTTAACCTGCCCAGTTAGTAATTAAAGGTTATTATATTAAATATTAAAATCAATGAATCAAGGGTTTAAAGTAACAACGTGAGTTTATCTGCACCAAGGTACAATTGAGAGAAAAGAATTCAAAAATGAACTCATGCCTCTGAAAACATATTGCTTGGTATCACATTTTTATACATTTTAAAATGAGTAATACACCCTTTAAGGGGGCTGGCTTAGAGATAAATAACAATATGATGACTTCTACAAAAATACATATTGAAACATAAATATGCTGCATATGCTATATTCTTATCCTATAATTTACCATAATGTGGGCCTCTTGACCTTCTAACTTTAAGGAGTTACCCTGTTCAGCCCTGTGTGTTACTGTATCTGTCAGATAACAGAACCTAAGGTCAGCAGAATTATCTAAGAAAGGAAAAAACCTCTTACGAATGCAATTCAATTTCTTTTTATGGCTTGTAGGAATTACACAAGGGCTAGTTACATCTAGGAGCGATACAATGCAGAATCAAACATTACAGTTCATACACGAATACAACAGATAAGCATTCATACAAGCAAACACTCAAAATGCCGGTTAGGCCAAAATGGAGGTGATGATAGTCTGTCTTCATATAGCCTGAGCCACACACATTATCTCAATCTTCACAATTGTGTAAACTCCAGTTATAAAATTAGATTCATTTGGGTTTTTAAATTCTATAAATTATTCCAACTAACATTACAAGGGAGGGGTTGTGGGCAGGTTTTGATGGTTAATGCCCCTGTAGGTCAGTTCCTGAGAGTTCTGCTCTGATAGTATGTAATTCAAACAGAGTGCAAAGGAGTTTAAAGTAGTAATACAAGTTCACTTAAAAAAGTATAAAAAAAGTATTTTTTTAATTCAGGTTTGAAACAGGGGGTCTCTTGAACAGAACCCCATTAATTTCAGCTCAGGGGACCCCCTTCGTCCTTTGTACAGTGTAACTCGGGAAGCAGAAGGTCCCTGATCCACAAATCAATGCGGTTCAGCTCAGGGGACCCCCTGCTCACAGTACACTACAGTATTATTAAAAATACATTCATGCTGCTTCGTTACCGTAGCACATAGCTGAAAAGGTAAGGAATGATTGTTTATTTATAAATGTGTTTTATTCATAGTGTAGATGTGCAGAGGGTCCCCGGAGCTTAACCGCTTTGGTTTTAGGTCCGGGGACCCCCTGCTTTCCGAGATACAGGCCCCTTTAGGGGGTGCCGGTATCCCTCTGCTTTGTTAACATTCCACGGTCACGTGATCGGGACCTTTAAATGCAGAGGGATACCGGCACCTCATAATGGGGCCTGTATCTCGGGAAGCAGGGGGTCCCCGGACCTGAAACCAATGCGGACAGGAGCTTCCATCTTTTCTATCACGGGCTCGCTCCCGTTCCAACCTGACTTGTTGCGTTGCCATTTCTTGTTCTTTCTTTTCGTTTCCTGCACATGTACACTATGAATAAAATTGTATTTAAAAGATTTTTTAATGTTGCCAATGTTTGCGCCGAGAGAGCGGTGGATCTCTCTCTGCAGCAGACACATCTCGGCAGGGGACAGCTTCTCGGCAGCTTCTCGCCAGGCAGACTGTCTCGCCACCGGTTACTCGGCTTGTTTGGGAATGTTGCTCTCGCTGTGATTCTACAGGGATTCGGCCCTTCCTGCATACAGCCAGGGCAACACGCCAAAAACATGGCGAATTCAAACCCCTGGCGTATGCAATTTTACGCCGCTCACTGCATGAAACCCTATGTGTGAGTTAATCTGCCTTATAACAATATAATTATTGTTTGATAAAGTTAATTTACAGTATTTTAAACAATCCATTTATGTGGATATTTCACAGCATTTGTATAAGTAACACGATATGTCAGAAGGATTTCAGCCCTGTAAAATGTATTTCAGTAAAATAATTAATGCAGCTGCAATGCATCAGTCACACTCTCTATTCAAATACCAGTCACTGAGATGCTAATTTATCAGCCTTCTCACAAGGTGCATGTGATTATGGTAAGGTTTGACAGAATTGCCTCCCCTTATTCAATAAAAGTACATTGTAGGTGTGGAAAGTCAAGACGGTACCAAAACAGGCCTTTCAGGGAGGAAACTAGAAAATTAAGAATTACAAACAAATGTCATAATTACCATGTTCTTGAAAAAATCTGAATGATCGAGTGCTGCACCCCAGCAAAAAATGCAAAGCTGGCAAAGTACATTCGTATCTTTTCTTTTTGTTGTTTGAGAAATTAAAAGATTGAGAAGACTATGTGATAGGCATGTTATTAAAGAAGCCTTCCCTGCTCTTTCCAAGAAAGGATATATATATATATATATATATATATATATATATATATATATATATATATATATATATATATATATATATATATATAGCAAGCTTAAGCCTATAGGGAACATGTTAAAAATGGTTTTGAAGCAAAAGGTGACACTGTGTGTCCATTTGCATCTCATTTCCCAGAATCCCTTGCTGCAGTGGAAGTGCTGTGTGCTGCGTGATAATGGTGAAAGGTGGGATTGCAGACCTGTCTAAGACATGCAAATGAGCATATAGGAATATTTCCATTTGGTATATGCTTTGCTGTGGAGGGTTTTTGTCACTTTTTTTACCCACCATAACTTAACTCTATATATATATATATATATATATATATATATATATATATATATATATATATATATATATAAAACAAAAAAACAATATGAAGTAGCGCCGCTAAATAACCCAGTTAATTATAAATATTAATAGGAGAGACAGTAGCTAATTGGATAGGCTTGAAGTGGCAGCTAGAGTAGGCTAATACACTATGATAGAACTTTAAAAATACAATAGGACTCCTCTTCCTTAATGTTACTTTTATGTCTAAAGCACTTATCCCCATGACCTGTTATTTATATTATCTGTTATTTATTTGATTACCACATGTATTACTACTGTGAAGCGCTATGTACATTAATGGCGCTATATAAATAAAGACATACAATACAATACAATAATAATACAATCTCCTGACAATAAACCCTAAAGAAAAGATAAAAATAAAAATCTAAGAAGTATATTTATTAAGTAAAAAATAGAAAAAATTGTCAAAAAATATAAAAGTGTAATAAAAAACCTTCAATACATAAAGTCCTGTTCCAGTGGCAATGTCTTTGGTTTCTTGCAGCCCGTTTCAAAGGGATCACCAGTCCCTAATGATATCTAGAAAAAAGGAAAGAGAAAGAAACAGGCGCACACCTAGTGCATTACCACAATAAAAATGTATTGATTGAACATAAAAATCTTACAAATGCCCACTCACAAAAGTACAGCAAATTTAGGCGTGTATGAGATAGGCTCTTATGTGCCATGCAGCTCAATCACCAGCGTCCGTCCGCAGTCAATGGCGTCGTCACGTGGATCAACTCCGTGAAACCGGAACCGGAAGAGGGGTCCTTCGCCTTCAGTGCTCCATCGTATTGGTCCCTCCAGGAAACAGACACCTCCAGTGTAGCAAATGTATGAGGTTGTAAGCCGGGAGAGCAGCACACGGGAGCCAAAGTTCTACAGTCAACCTGCAACAGTGCTCGTGGGCAAATGGCGGCCAGATTCTAGCCACGCCCTACGCGTTTCGTCATCAAATGACGACTTCTTCAGGGGTTCAACTCTATATATATATATATATATATGCATGTCATTTCCCAGAATCCCTTGCTGCAGTGGAAGTGCTGTGTGCTGGGTGATAATGGGGAAAGGCGGGGTTGCAGACCTGCCTAAGACATGCAGTTGAGCATACAGTTGTATTTACATTTGCATATTTGCTTTGCTGTGGAGGGTTTTTGTCACTTTTTTTACTCACCATAACGTAACTCATTATAATGGTTGGCCCATCTTTTAGCTTCTTTGCATACCCAGTTAATCAACCCCACAGTGATGAGACCCATTAAGGTCGAAACAGCTGTCTGTGGGTGGTTTTCTGGGTATGCACCTTAACCCTGGCTGTGCTCAAAGCTGTGACCATGCAGCAAGCTTAAGCCTATAGGGAACCATGTTATAAAAGGTTTTTGAAGCAAAAAGTGGCACTGTGTGCTCATTTGCATGTAATTTCCCAGAATCCCTTGCTGCAGTGGAAGTGCTGTGTGCTGGGTGATAATGGGGAAAGGCGGGGTTGCAGACCTGCCTAAGACATGCAGATGAGCATACAGTTGTATTTACATTTGCATATTTGCTTTGCTGTGGAGGGTTTTTGTCACTTTTTTTACTCACCATAACTTAACTCATTATAATGGTTGGCCCATCTTTTAGCTTCTTTGCATACCCAGTTAATCAACCCCACACTGATGAGACCCATTAAGGTCGAAACAGCTGTCTGTGGGTGGTTTTCTGGGTATGCACCTTAACCCTGGCTGTGCTCAAAGCTGTGACCATGCAGCAAGCTTAAGCCTATAGGGAACCATGTTAAAAATGGTTTTTGAAGCAAAAAGTGGCACTGTGTGCTCATTTGCATGTCATTTCCCAGAATCCCTTGCTGCAGTGGAAGTGCTGTGTGCTGGGTGATAATGGGGAAAGGCGGGGTTGCAGACCTGCCTAAGACATGCAGATGAGCATACAGTTGTATTTACATTTGCATATATATATATATATATATATATATATATATATATATATATATATATATATATATATATATATATATATATATATATAAAAATATATATAATACTAGAGGATAGAGAGAGAGAACCCAAATTAGCACTCAAGTTCACCCTCTGGTGATTAGTGAATGAATTAAAACATAAGCTTTATTAACAACAACATATAAAATAATGGGTGTTAAAACAACGTACTGCAGGTAAGTAGATCCATAGTACTGACAGCCGTATAGGCTCAGGATCAAAGGTAATTGTGAGTCTTTGGTGAATCCAGATCACACACACCTGACGAGACAACACAGAAATCCTAGTGTGGACCTGTGTATTAAAATGAATACTATAGGGTGTGTTCAGGTAGATATTGAGACTGCTGGTCACATTAGGCAGAGTCTGCATACACCAAGGTAAAGATGGGTGATGTGACCAGTAATGACTGATATATATATATAAACAAATATACTATATATACCAGTGAAATATATAGTCAGTTGATTGCTTCTCTATAAATAATGGTGTGCTTTGCACTGTGTCCTCAGGTAACATGCAACAAGTGACCTGTGTCCTCAGGTAACATGTAACAAGTGACCTCAGTGACCTCGGATTTCATCAGCTGAGACGGATGAAACGCGTAGGGTCACGTGGTAGAGGCACTACGGTGGTCGAGCAGCTCAGACGCCAGAGCAAAGACGTCAGTTCAGGATCTCTCTGCTCTCTGACTGGTGAGAGTTCGTGTGCAGCCGTACTATCCAGGAATCCCATCCGGGTCCACTGAGAGAGGTTTGAGCGGCAGCACCGGCAACAGCAACATCCATTTGCAGAGACTACAACCGTATGCAGACGGAGGATGACTGTGACAGTGTGACGTCGGCCTGGTGCATGGGCTGGTCCCATAACATGCTTTTAACTTATTGATAAAGTGTGAGTTGGCAATTGTCGTTTTATGGCAAATTAAACCTTATATATCTGATTTTATACAAGGATCGGGCGCTTTTTCTTTTCTTCTTTTCTAATAGGTATCGTTGGGAGGTTGGTGAGCCCAAGAAAAAAGTTGCCCGGACTTTATTTTTTTCAGTTAGAAGGACTCATATGGACATTTAAGTATATTTCTATTTTTACATGTTTTTTTTTTGTCACTCCATATTTTTATAGTGCTATTTTTTATTCATGATTTAGAATTTTTCTACAGCTACACATTTTTTCATTTTAATCATTTTGATCATTCAAGAGAGTTTATTTAATTTTTAATTTTTGTTTTTTATATTATTATCCACTTGTTCCTCAATCACTATCTATTTTAATTCAATTCAATTGTTATTAGACATCTGTGCTGGGTGTGTCATCTTGCTGCATGAGATCAGGGTTGCAGCAATTTGGGTGTTGCTGACAAAGGCGCTGTCTTATTTCTTGCAGTATACTTTCTTAAGTATACTTAACATATATACTGAGTTAAGTTATGGTGAGTAAAAAAAGTGACAAAAACCCTCCACAGCAAAGCAAATATAAATACAACTGTATGCTCATCTGAATGTCTTAGGCAGGTCTGCAACTCCACCTTTCACCATTATCACGCAGCACACAGCACTTCCACTGCAGCAAGGGATTCTGGGAAATGACATGCAAATGAGCACACAGTGCCACTTTTTGCTTCAAAAACCATTTTTAACATGGTTCCCTATAGGCTTAAGCTTGCACCTTAACCCTGGCTGTGCTCAAAGCTGTGACCATGCAGCAAGCTTAAGCCTATAAGGAACCATGTTAAAAATGGTTTTTGAAGCAAAAAGTGGCAATGTGTGCTCATTTGCATGTAATTTCCCAGAATCCCTTGCTGCAGTTGAAGTGCTGTGTGCTGGGTGATAATGGTGAAAGGCGGGGTTGCAGACCTGCCTAAGACATGCAGATGAGCATACAGTTGTATTTACATTTGCATATTTGCTTTGCTGTGGAGGGTTTTTGTCACTTTTTTTACTCACCATAACTTAACTCAGTATGGTAAGCCCCATCCTTTATGTGAAAAAGAAAAAATGTGAACAAGTGCTAAAGATTAAAACACCAGTGTGACAAGTAAAAAAAAAAAAATATATATATATGGCATAGTTCTTTTTATTTAATAAATAGTTTTTATAGTCACTAGGAGTCTCTATGTTATGTGTGCAGTGAATGTGTTAGTGTAGACCTGTTTTAACCCTACAGTGTTGCACTATGATTTGTGTCTGTTTGTGTTTTTCCCCTACATGGCCTGTCAAGCAAGTGCCTGATCCCCTGAGGAGTACAGGATTATCCAATAAACCCCATCCTTTAGCTTCTCTGCATACGCAGTTAACCAACCCCACACTGATGAGACACATTAAGGTCCAAACAGCTGTCTGTGGGTGGGTTTTCTGGGTATGCACCTTAACACTGCCTGTGCTCAAAGCTGTGACCATGCAGCAAGCTTAAGCCTATAGGGAAGGTCCTGCCAGGACCGAAACGTTGGGTTTATAGTGTGCTGTTTTGTCACTGCTAATACATGTCTTTTTGCTATATCTGAGTGTTGCTGCTTTTGTGCCTTCTCTTATGGGAAGACAGGGTTTCTACATTGATTTCTATGGAGCATGCACCTTGGCTTTACATTTGTTGCTTGGAGTGCTGGGTGCTGCTTTTTGTTATATATACACAGTGTTCGACAATCATATACATTTACACGCTCGAGGCGAGTGGATTTAACCTACGGGCGAGTAAATATTGGCCCAAGCAGCACACGTGTTTGTTTTTTAAAATTTTCCCTGCTCGCGCTGAATTTTCCCTGCTCGCGCTGGCGGGAAAAAAAAGCTCCCCCTACCAGACAGCTGATTGGTGCGCGCTCCCAGACTTTGTGGGCGTGCGGCCAGGCTCTATATGAGCCCGCCCCTAACGAGCAGCCATACTTTTCCCATGGAGGACACAGTAAGTATTATCTGTGCCTTCTCCCACCTCCCTCCCCCCCCCGGCGCTCCTGCTGCCGCAGTTATGGAGATGGTAGCGGGGGTGCCCCCTCATGTCCCTGCTTCCCCCCCCCCGCTTCCCTCCGGTCCCGTGTCAGAGAGCGCGGCGGGAGATGGGAGCGGGGATGTCCCCTCAGGTCCCCATGGAGCAGGATATGGGCGGGTGTGTGGGGGGGGAAATGGGGGGGGAGCGTGGTGGTGCTGGTCGCGGCCTTTCCAAAAGGTGTGTAAAGAGATAGTGAGTGAGTGTGTGTGTGTGTGCATGGGAGTATGTGTGTGTGTGTGTGTGTGTGTGTGTGTATATGGGAGAGTGTGTGTGTGTGTGTATATGGGAGTGCTTGTTCGTGTGTATATATGGGTGTGTGTGTGTGTGTGTGTGTGTGTGTGTGTGTATATATGGGAGTGTGTGTGTATATATATATATATATATATATATATATATATATATATATATATGTGTGTGTATATATGGGAGAATGTGTGTGTGTGTGTATGGGAGTATGTGTGTGACACCAGAGGTACCCCCCCCAATCAGTCACCCCCCCCTGCCCCAGTCAGTCACCCCCCCTGCCCCAGTCAGTCACCCCCCCTGCCCCAGTCAGTCACCCCCCCTGCCCCAGTCAGTCACTCCCCCTGCCCCAGTCAGTCACCCCCCCTATCCCAGTCAGTCACTCCCTCTGCCCCAGTCAGTCACCCCCCTGCCCCAGTCAGTCACCCCCTGCCCCAGTCAGTCAACCCCCCTGCCCCAGTCAGTCACCCCCCCTTCCCCAGTCAGTCACCCTCACTGCCCCAGTCAGTCACCCCCCCCTGCTCCAGTCAGTCACCCCCTCTGCTCCGGTCAGTCAGTCACCCCTGTCCTGGTCAGTCAGTCACCCCATGCCCCAGTCAGTCAGTCAGTCACCCCTGCCTCAGTCAGTCAGTCACCCCTGCCCCAGTCAGTCAGTCACCCCTGCCCCAGTCAGTCAGTCACCCCTGCCCCAGTCAGTCAGTCACCCCTGCCCCAGTCAGTCAGTCACCCCTGCCCCAGTCAGTCAGTCAAACCTGCTCCAGTCAGTCAGTCACCCCTGCCCCAGTCAGTAAGTCACGGCTGCCCCAGTCAGTCAGTCACCCCTGCCCCAGTCAGTCAGTCACCCCGTCTCCCCTCTCTCTGGTCTCCCCCGTCTCACCTCTCACTGGTCTCCCCCGTCTCCCCTCTCACTGGTCTCCCATCTCTCTGGTCTCCCCCGTCTCCCCTCTCTCTGGTCTCCCCGTCTCCGCTCTCTCTGGTCTCCCCCGTCTCCCCTCTCTCTGGTCTCCCCCGTCTCCCCTCTCTCTTGTCTCCCCCGTCTCCCCTCTCTCTGGTCTCCCCCGTCTCTCCTCTCTCTGGTCTCCCACGTCTCCCCTCTCTCTGGTCTCCCCCGTCTCCCCACTCTCTGGTCTCGGCCGTCTCCCCTCTCTGGTCTCCCCCGTCTCCCCTCTCTCTGGTCTACCCCGTCTCCCCTCTCTCTGGTCTCCCTGTCTCTGGTCTCTCTCTCCTCTCTCTCCCCCCTCTCTCCCCTCTCCTCTCTCTCCTCTCTCTCCTCTCTCCCCTCTCTCTCCTCTCTCTCCCCTCTCTCCCCTCTCTGTATCTGGATATCTTATTTACCCTATATATCTTAACTGTCCTATACTACACCAAAATAACTTATACTGCTTTCTTCCAGATCTGACTCAAGCTTCACATGGAAGACATCGGAATCCCCCCTAATCCAGAAGACAAGTAGGGAACACCTCCCCTCCAACTTATAACATTGCGGGAATGAGGTACCTGGACATTGAGGGACTGCAGATCATGTAAGATCCCAGGCGGGATTGCTGCTTTAGATATTGTGAAGCGGGGACGTCCAGACACTGGTTAAGGGGTTCAGGAAACTAGTCATTCACATCTGGCTTTTATTTCTAGATCCGACACACACACACACACACACACACACACACACACACACACACACACACACACACACACACACACACACACACACACACACACACACACACACACACACACACACACACACACACACACACACACACACACACACACACACACACACACGTAACAAGGACTAATTGTAGTATAATGTAATAAATATATTAGTCAAAAACGAATGTTGTTCTGACTAGGAATTTATTAAATGTATTTTATTTATATATTTTATTTTAAAGCGGGTTGGGGGCGGGACTAGGGGCAGGGTTGGGGGCGAGACTAGGTGGCGAGTAGATTTTTTGGTTGGGCGAGTAGATTTTTGGGTGATTTGTCGAACACTGTATATATATATATATATAATATATATATACATAAATATACAAGAACAAAGGGCAGTTGGCACACTGTAAACAGATAATCCACTGATGCTTGTCCCATATATGCACATACACAAATAGATTTTACCAGATGGGGGTCCAGGAAAAAACGATTCAGCACACAGCCAGGGAAATCCAGAAATGTTGTATTCAATAGAAATACATGGCACTGCATCCAACGTTTTGGTCATCAAAGTGTGCCCTTCCTCAGGGACGTGCAGTGTGTGAATGCTAGTGAACCACCTTATATACCCACACAAATCAAAAAATAATCATACTCACCCGTGTAAAGACAAAAGAACCGCGAAAACCGTGCAGCTGTGCTTGTTGTGGACCGCAGCCCTGTGCTGGTACACACCGCCTATTGTTGATTAACATAAACTACCTGCTATGAAGTATGGATGTCTACAAGGATCATTGCATCCCTCCAGGGTTCAGTGCGCATGCGCATCGCAAGCGCCGCCCCTTGCTTCATACTGCGCATGCTTCAGTTTATCTACCAGACCCTGCCTTGGCCAGATCACGCATCACACGCTGTCACCTCCAGGCGCGCCTGCGCTGCCTCGGCAAATAGCATTCTTGGTACACTAGTACTATTGCGCATGCTCAATAAAACTTTAAGAGCCAGTATCGTCCCAATGAATAAGACAACACTAATGCCCAATAGGTACTGCGCATGTGCGCACCGCGCAACGGAACTCTGTGGACCAAGTCCATAGATAGCATATAGCAGACACCTTCAAATTTATGACTAAGGTGTATTGAATGGTGGAAAAATGACCTGCTGCAGCATCAGGGCCACGGGGCACAGGAGAGACACATGTGTAGAAACACCTTACATACATATGGTGGCATAAAGTCATAAAGATGATCCAAATAGCACATTTGAACAAATATATACAAATATAAGAACTATGCATATAAAGACTATTTTGCGGAACACTTAAACGTATAAGCATGAAACTATGAGCATTCTGGCCATGGAGCATAGGGGAAACGTATGTATGCATACAATAAATATATATACATGTGATAGCACAACTCGTCTCATGATATACACTACTATTATACACTAGCTCCATATGTACATCATGGAGCTCACATCTCAACCAAAAATACATCACGTTCTAGATCCGACACACACACACACACACACACACACACACACACACACACACACACACACACACACACACACACACACACACACACACACACACACACACACACACACACACACACACACACACACACACACACACACACACACACACACGCACACACAATGTAATAAATACATTTGTCAAAAACAAATGTTGTTCTGACTAGGAATTTATTAAATGTATTTTATTTATATATTTTATTTTAAAGCGGGGTTGGGGGCGGGACTAGGGGCGGGGTTGGGGGCGGGACTAGGGGCGGGGTTGGGGGCGGGGTTGGGGGCGTGACTAGGTGGTGAGCAGATTTTTTGGTTGGGCAAGTAGATTTTTGGGTGATTTGTCGAACACTGTATATATATATATATGTATATATATACAGTGGTCGACAAATCACCCAAAAATCTACTCGCCGAACAAAAAAATCTACTCGCCACCTAGTACAACACATGTTCTGCTTGGGCCAATAGGAGCTCGCCACAATGTTAAATCCACTCGCCCGGGGCGTGCAAATGTATAGGTTTGTCGAACACTGTATATATATACATACATATATATATAAACAAACAGGAAAGTTCCACGTGCGTTGGACTCTTCAATCAAGTTTAGTACATTTCCAAATGAATTTGCCGTTCAGTCTCGTGAGTGCTCCATTAACTCTCCGAGGAAACCCGACCGCATCTCAAAAAAGAGGAAAAACAAAAAAGACAAAGCGCACCAGGTCTAAGTGTAATGAAAATGATTAATAAAATCACAAGTAGTCTCTAGAACTCACAATTAAGAACATATCATGGAGCTCCCAAAGAAACAAGGGGTCCGGTAGTGCGTAGATGTAATAATGCAGAGACCGTACACCGGGTCCCTGGACAGAAAAACAGGCTGTAAGTGTCCAGGGGTGTATGTCCATAAAAACGTGACGAAGCCTCAACGTGTTTGACACGCAATGGTGCTTCATCATATATACACATATACTGTATACATAACAACATACACAACCATAACAACATTGTGCACAGTGTTGTGTTGATTTTCAAACTATTACACATTCTAAAAGAATACATTGCGAATCCTTATTTCATTTCCACTTAAAGTCTTGTGCATAATATACAAGATAATACGTTCTATCACAAAATAAATATTTTTCTTCGTTAAACTCTTCTTCTCATGATGATAGTTAGATTATGTACGTATGTGTGTATGTATGTATAACTTTATTTATATAGCGTCATACACTTTATAGTATATCATATTCACTAATATAGAAAATAGTTAGTTACATTAACCTTAAAAGTGCATAAGCAATATGGCTAAAATCATAAAACTGTAAGAACTCAGTATCTGTTACAGCTGCAAACTCTCCAAGCATCACTTGAAGAACCTAAATCATAAAAAAATTGAAGCCTAGGAAAGGAGTTGGATGAGGACAAGTGGGATAAAATATATATGGCAACAGCTAAGAGCTCAATCTGTACGACATTAAAGGAGAAGCATATAAGGTCCTGATGAGGTGGCATCTCACCCCACTTAGGTTATCTAAATGTGTCCCAGGTTACTCTCCATTGTGCCCCAAACAATGTGGAGAGCTGCCAGACTTGTTGCACAGCTGTGGTCCTGCCCTCGTCTGCAACCCTTATGGGAACAAATTAAAGATTGGCTACAGAGGATTTTGAGCCTTAATATTACACTGAACCCATGGTTGTTTCTGTTGAAAAGACCAACACAGGGTATATGTAGATGTACAGCCAAGTTAATCGCTCATTTTGCAATTGTGACGAGGTGAAAGATCGCAGCATTGGGGAAACAGAATGAGATTCCTACTGTGGCCAAGATCAGAAACAGAATTTGGTTGGTGTGCCAGATGGAGAAGCTTACGAGTCTAGTTAATGACAATGGCAATAAATTCCAAAAAGTCTGGTTGCCGTGGCTGGCCCAGACGGAAATCCTGGGGGTGAATACCACCACAGTGTTGCTTTGATAGATGCAAATGCGTTCTCCTTTGGAAGGGGATCCCAAGATTAGGGGTGACACTGGGACAGGACCGGAGTCAGTCTAGTTGTAGAGGCTTGAAGGATAGGCAAAAGATCGAGAGACTTGAAGCAAGAGCATCTGGACATCCCCCATCTTACCCCCCCCCCCCCTCCACCTCTTCCCTCCCGGTGTTACTTTGTTCATATTGTTTGATGAGTTATTATGGTTGATCTAAGAGTATGAACTCTGACTATGGAATGTTATGTACTATGTATGTAAAATTCAATAAAAATGTAAGTTATACAAAAAAAAAAATTTTAAGCCATGATGAGTGTCTTTCATACACAAACTTTTATAAGTTTCTTCATGTTTTACAAGATGTAGACTCCCATTAAATTCATTTATTTATCAAACACAAATCATCCCATACACACTATTAGTTTTACATTCAATGAATAGTGGCCGTAGTGTCATTAAAAAGAGGGACTAACCAGCGATTTTATGATAAAGCAAACAAAGCTGATAGGCTTCTGGCCAACAAACTTAGGGGCGAGAGAACTAAATCCCATATCACCGCCATCCTTTGTAAAAACGGGCTTCTTACCCATAACGATAAAGATATTGCCCAAGAATTCACATTTTATACAAAACTGTACAATCTGAGATCCTTGGGCAGATATCCCCCAATTTCAGAGGTTATCTCGAAGTATTTAGAACAATGTAAACTACCTCAGCTCTCCGAAACTGATCTGCAGGTCCTTAACAGGAGAATCACCCGAGGAACTTACAAATGAAGTAAAATCTCTGAAAATAGCAAAGATCCCAGGGCCAGATGGTCTAACAAATGTGTATTATAAGAAATTTCTGATGACTCTTTCCCCATTTATACTGGATGTTCAATTTCTTCCTGGAGGGTACCAAATCCCAACTGCCATGTCTACCTCAAATTTAGCAATAATACATAAAGAAGGTCGAGACCCATTTCAGTGTGGCAGCTACCGTCCGATCTCACTGCTCAACAGCGATTGAAATATTTATAGCAAGATACTGGCAAATAGGCTAAAACCAATTCTGCCCAGATTAATTCATATAGATCAAGTGGGATTTGTGTCATGGAGACAGGCCTTGGAAAATACACGATATATTATAGATATTATTGACCATGTGCATCTCACCGACACTAAAGCATCCTGTTGAGCCTCGATGCTGAAAAAGCATTTGACAGGATAGACTGGGCATTCCTGGATGGAGCATTGCAGAGGTTTGTGTTCACGGGCCCCTTCCTAGAGGGGATTAGAACTTTACATGTATACATTTATATAGCGCTATGTACATTAATAGCGCTTTATAAATAAAGATATACATACATGCTATCCCACAGCCATGGTTAAACTTCCAGGAAACAATTTAGACTTGATTAAGATCAAGAACGGAACTAGACAGGGATGCCCATTATCCCCCCATCTCTTCGCAAAATCGATCGAGCTACTTGCCTCAAGAATTCGAGATGATTTAAATATTCGGGGTATCACAATTGGCGATGTAAATTATAAAATGTCACTATTCGTTGATGATATAATACTATCCTTAGCTGGCCCCCAAACATCCCTACCAAACCATCAATATCTCCTAACAGAATTTGGCAGAATTTCAGGTTACAAAATGAATAATGACAAATCGGAAGCATTAAACTTATCCCTTCCAGTCCCAGAAATTAAACTACTACAACTGAATTTCAATTACAAGTGGAGCTCCTCCCATATTAAATATCTAGGGGTTAATATTGTAAAATCCTATAGCGCCATATATCACTGCATCTATCACCCCCTGTTTGACAAGATCAAGAAGGACCTCCGAACTTGGGGTAAGTTCCAGATATCATGGATTGGGGGAAAAACCTTGGTAAAGATTAATATTCTTCCTAGACTGCTTTATTATTTCCAAACACTCCCAATCCAGATACCAGGACATGAACTAAAGGTCCTTATAGGATCTTTCAGTTTATTGGCAAGATAAAAGACAGAGGATGGACAGGTTGTTTATGCTAGTCTGAAGGACAGGGGGGAGGGGGGCATGGGGGTTTCTGGATCTGTCGAGATACTATCAGGCGGCCCAGTTTAAGCAGGTGGTGATCTGGAACGCAGATCCGGATCTGTTTTGTTGGCTTGCTATAGAGTCCCGGTATGCGGTGACCTCCTCTCTGCCATTGTTTCTCTGGTCAGCGACAATCCGGGAACCTAGTGCCAGGATGTTAAAGTTGGGCCAAAGAGGTGCACATGGACTATTTGGAATAAAACTAAAACAAAATACAAACTTACATCCTCCCCATCACAACTATCACCTATCTTTGATAATCCGAATTTCCCGCCAGGGTGCAAATCGAGACAATTCGACCAATTCCAACCCAAAAATATTAGGATAATAGCTGACTTTGTCAGAAAAGGAAAGATTCTCACCTTCCCTCAAATATGAGGCCCAAAACCTCCACATCTCGTCTTTCCTTTACTCACAAACTTTGAGTTTCTTTGTAGGAGAGGTATCTTTCAAAAGGGATTGTTCTCGGGGATATGTCCCGGGATGGAGTTGTCAATAAATACCCCAGATTACGACGGCAAGATGCTTGATAGTGGCCGCATGGAATAAACTTGCCCCCCTTCAAGATTGTAAGGAAACGGTTAAAAGCTGACAGCTTTCCTGAACCAATCTATCGACGAATTTCACAAAACAAAACCTTGGACCCTTGGCTTGAGAGATAAGACAAGGCAAGATATGGGTGTTTAGGCTAAAGCGATTTATTATAGTTTAGTCTTTGTACCTAAAACTGTCTCTAAATAAGCCCACTCTTCATGACTAGAGGCAAATGGGGAGGATAGGACAATCCCCCTCCTTCCCCCCTACTCTTCCACTCCTCCTCCCTTTCTCCCCTTCCAACCTCCTCCCCCCTGCTCTTTCTATCATTTTTCCTTGTTAGTATATCTTGTATGCAACCTACTCTTAAAGGTAAATCAGGTGAACCGAGCTCAAGTTCAAACCAAATTGCTCAGGCTTTCTCACAAAGATACACCCGAAATGATATTGTGTTTGACCCAATGTGTATGAACTTGTGTAACCTGTTGACCCCTCTATACTGTTATTTCTCTTTAAACCAATAAAATTTAGTTGAAACAAAAAAATAAAGGACCAGATTTATAGATCAAAGGTCTACTGGTCCTGTTCTGGGGAAATACAGATTCATTGCAGGCTGTGAGTGACGCCTTATAGATGATTCAAAAGCCAGGTAGATTGTTACAAATGCATATTCTTAAATATTTTTTTATTCCTATATGAATATGAGCTGCAGGATATACATTTATATATAATAAACCAGTCCCACGATAGGACAAACATTGAGGCAGGGACTGGGGCAGACTGAGCACTACGGGTCCGGACCTGATTCATCTGCTCTTGCTGCAACACTTCCGGATCTCCCGGTCACCTACTTGCATTGTTAGCTGGTTGTAAGTTCACATTGTTATATTGTTTATTTTAATTTATTGTGTTATCGTGGGACTGTTTTATTATTCATACATGTATATCCTGCAACTCAGTGCGCCTTTCTCCGCTTCTTTTCCTTTATACTGCATGTGATCTCCCTCAGGGGGTCTCACTCCATAGGAGAGTGCGGAGTGCTCCAGCGGAAGGCAGCAAGAGATCTGCAGCTCATTTCAAACACAAGGCACACTGCGCGCGTGGATTTTCTCATATATTGTCCTATATGGAACCTGTAAATATAGGATAACCTGACGTTCTTGTTGAAGATCATAACAGCCAACATCATTCTAATTGCGAACAAAACAAATATGTTTTTCAAAGAAACCCCAAGAGAAATGAACAGATCTGTATGTGTCTTGGTGCACAGCAAAAATAATAAATGTTTTGCTTGCATCTGCATCAAAATTGTACTGAGGTTCTGTCTCATCAGTCTCGGCATCCAACTATAAAACAAAAGGCAAAGCACAACTAATTGCACCCCATAACAAAAAAAGTTTGTTCTATTCTTCTAAAACAACAGAAAACAGATGTTTGTTTTTAAAGTAAGTCAATATTTATTTTACAAAAAGTAGATTTGCTAATAAAAAGGTGCAGATAATCCAGATGCCTCATGCCACGAGCAGTTAACCCATTGACTGCAGAAATGTCAGCAATGCATTGCAAAGGGGTGGACCTGAAGAAGGGAGTTATGTTGTGTTAAAAGTTCACGTATAGCAACATCTCCAAAGAATCCCAGGCTGTTAATAATATTTCTACTGTCCTGGAAATGAGTCACAACAGTGACTAGCACAGAAACACACCGACAATCACAATAGTTTTTTGGAGTAAAAAAAAAATAGATATGAAATTGAGATACACCCTTCCCTGAATTTAAGCAACAATAAAACAAAAAATGCATTTAATCCTTAATACGTAATTATAGATGTTTGGACAGGGATCCCATTGGTTCCTGAAAGGACATGTCACTAATTAAATGACTTCACTTTGTGTATAAAAGCAGCACCATCAGGCATTGCTGGTACTGCTGTACCATCCTAGATCTTCATCCCTACAGCAGATTATAACTAGAAGAGCAGTCATGTCTGGAACAAAAGGTGGTGCACCGAAGCCTAACCCAAGCCAAGTTACTAACCGTAAGTAATTCTTCATGATAGCTAATAGGGTTACATGGAATTTACTAGTTGATACATCTATTATACATGCAAAAGGCTGGACTGAATGACAATGCCAACATTCACCCTACTGTACTATAGAAAGAGTATAGTTGTAATCTGTGCATAGTTCTTTATGGTGCTGCTTTTCCATTAGCAGGGAGGAATTTAAAGATTATTTAAAAGGCAAGTAAACTGTTCCTAATTTATCATCATATTAAACAGGTTTATTTTCTGAAACAGAAACTATAAGTATAGGATAAACCAATGTTTCTGCAGAAGATCATAACAGCCAAGATTATTGTGAATAAATTAAAATAGGTTATTTAAAGAGAGCCCAAGGGAAATGTGTAAAACTATATGTGTCTTGGTGAACAAAAAAAAATGATACTTTTTTTGCTTTCATCTTATATATGAAACATGTAAACCAAGGCATTGTGCCTACTTTTGCAGCAGCTTGTTAAAATATTGAAATGTTAATGCAACTCAGACCTGCAGGGTGATTGGAAGTAAGGAAAAGGGAAAAACATGAGGGGAAAAAACACTGAATTGTGAAAAGTAGCTTCTTCTTTGACTCTCCTCAACTCCCTCACTGATATACACTCACCCTGATACATGGATGCGTGACCTTTTCTATTGTTAACCTAATGGCAACAATGAACTTGTTGAACCCTATTCATTTACTGTAGGTTTTCAAAGCTTTTGTATGATTGGCCATTAGCTATCACACATTCAAGTTGAATTTACAAGGTCCATAAAAAACATACAAGATTTGCACTTATCTGTGATATTTACTATTTCTCATTTCAGCAATCGTACCACCTAATCCATGCCAGGGTCCAACCCCCGTCCCAAACTGCCCAGGTAAGAAAATTTGCACGGAAAATCAGATCTTAATCCTGTTGTTTACGGGAGGGCCTTTATTTCTCTTTACAGAACTGTACTCCCAATAAATTATAAAACAATGCATCAATACACTTATTACTATATGGTGAACAACAGTCATTTAAAACTGGAGCATAAAATGGATAGGAAAGAATGACTGTAGAGACCATGATGATGCTTGTTATGGATAAAGTTGATTAAGGAAAACACTGCTCTTTTGAACCAGCAATCTCGTACACATCACTGCCTTCTCCTTGTCTGTAATTGTATGAGAGGGTTTTGCCTTTTTCCAAAAAGGGTCTTAAAAAAAACCAAAAAAAATTGAAATAGCAATAGATTGCACAATAACTTATTGTAAATACAATAAGGGTGGGCACCCTCACTGGTGTTTTAGTTTTGGCTGTAAAACTTTTTCATGTTATGGTTTTGCATTTGTAAGAAACATTGTGGAAAATCAATCTACCTTTCTTCCTGAAATTTGAACTTTTGTGCTCATCCTTAAAATATATACATATATATCTTATGTGTGGCGGGTAGGTGTTGTAAGGGATAAACTGTGGAGAGGATGACGTGGAGAAGAAAGTAAAAGATGTGGGAGGGGAGTGTCCCTTCCATTTCTGGGGCAGTTGTATGGTTCTAAGGAGTTAACTGCAGTTTAGCTGTTTCTCCTACTGGCCTCACCTCCTCTGATGATACAATCCTTCGTTGCCATAGGAGGTGGGTCTATCAGGAGATGGGGACCCTTCAATCTGAAGTTGAAACCCTATGAACCCTTGTGGGGAAAATCTGGGGGATAATATTCATATCACATCACATCACATCACATAGGGGTGTGTGGGTGGGAGCAACCTGAATCAAATACAGAATTAAGGTTTTGCTTTTCTGCCTATAATTTTTGAGCATAGATCAGGGCCACATTTGGTTTGATTGAGATCTGTAGAGTTTTGGGGACTTGGTTTTTGACCTTGCGGACTTGTCCATCTTTGCTCTGCTCTGCAATATACAAAACGCATACACCATTAAAATACAGCATACAATTTATACATCACAACTTCTAGAGTTATCAGGAAAACGCAAGTCTATTTGTAAAACCCTTCAAGAAAAATGATGAATATGTAACTCACTCATAAAACATTGTTTATTAAAGAGCACCCATAATCTTCAGATTATTATTGTACGAATATTGTGAGAAAAATACATTTTGAAGCAATCCAGTCACCAGATGTGTGAAATCAGTACGTATCTGAACCTTAAATTCCAAAACAAAATTAAAAACTCTAACCAAAACCTTTCAGGTTTTTTGAAGCAAAACATATTTAGAATCAAAACCAAACCCAGAACAACAGACCAAGAGCCCTCTCTACTGTGGAGCTGCTAGTGGAGTTGAAAACTTTGTGTGTTTCTTGCCATTTTATTTTATTATTTTAGTTTCCTATTTTTTTTTCAATTGTATACTTAGTTTCAGCATTTTTTCATTCTTTGTTGTGCTAATTTAGAATTTCCCTACTGATTTTGAGTTATTTTCATAATTTGGTAAAAATGTGAAACCAAACAAAAACAGTAGTGGCAAAAGAAAACCAAAGAAGAAACATGTATTTGAATAAAAACCACGCTCAAAACCAAAACACCACATTTTCTTACTACAAAACAAAAACTCCAGGTCAGTAGGTCATGACACAGTCCTGATTTTGATGCCCATTTGCTGGACTGTTTGCCACTTTGCATTATCAGAGTAAGATCTGCAGAAAGATTGGCCTAGATTATTATTATACTGTTACAATAGAATTCCATGGAAAATATGCTCCATTGATGTCAACGTCCATTGACTGAAATCGGTAAGATTTGGGGATTTAGAATTAGAATGGCATTCTACAGGAAAAATTATTAACATCAGTGAAACGCCATGGATGTTTATGGGTCCCTTGATACTAAAAATCAGTTAGACTGATGTCAAATGAGACTGACTTTGAATAAATGAGACCTGTAGGATCACCTGCCGATTCATTTATGAATGGAAAAAAATGTCCAGTATATCAGAGGTGAATATTTTTTGTGCGCTTCTGTGTCCCTCTTTTCTGTGCATAATTAATAAGAATCCCTCAAAGTGGGAGATTTCTGTAAATAAGTTTTTTTGTATGATTTTTTGACTGACTTTTTCTACTTTGCAAAATAATCAATGTATTTCAGCCATCACTTAAAATTATACTTCTATTTCTCATCAGCTCCTGTTGACCCTTGTCAGAAAAGCCAAGTAACTCAAAGCAGTGGAGGTACCGGAACTTCAACCAGTGGAGGTACCGGAACTTCAACCAGTGGAGGTACTGGAACTCAAACCTGTGGAGGTACCGGAACTTCAACCACTGGAGGTACCGGAACTCAAACCAGTGGAGGTACCGGAACTTCAACCAGTGGAGGTACCGGAACTCAAACCTGTGGAGGAACCGGAACTTCAACTAGTGGAGGTCAAGTGAACAAAGGAAGTGGAGTCAAGAAATGAGGATTCCAATGCTGGACAAATAATCCCTCTTAATCATTGTATAGTGTGTCGACTTAAATGATTAAAAATTCTATTAACTTAACTGTTACATTACTTCTCAAGTGATCAGCAGTTACAAACCCCTTTAACGTGTCTGATTACACATATTTAAATAAACTGATTAAAGCATCTGCTGTCGGATTTGTGTTTTTAGAATGTATATTTTCACTGATTTAAAGGGAAGGTAACATATACAAAGCAGCTTGTAGAACCAGTGGCACTGCAGAGAAATCTGTATTACTACAAGAGTGAAGCAGAGGGCTCTCTGTTTTCTACAGAACAGAACAGTATTAACAGCTAAAGTTTTTCAGTTCAAGTTGCAGGATGGAAAATGCATCCGCCAGACATAAGATTTAGGTAAAGTCTATATTCAGAGCTTGAATGGACAGCAAAACAATACAGCATGTTACTGCTAATTTGGCAGTAAAGGATTTAAGAGAAAGCATGTTAACATTAATCAATTCACACACAGGCTCTATAACACATAACATCCTTCCCACAATTAGCAACTATGGTGAGGAAGCTGCCTGTAAATATATTTTTATTGCATAAGATAGAAGCCAGGGGTCTCCGGAGCTGGTATTAATTTATATCAGCTCTGGAGACCTCAGCTTCAATCCGATGACGGAAAAATGCATTTTTTTCTGAGTCCTGCTCTCAGATCCAATCTCGCCACCCTAGGACTGGCGAGATGAAATTAAAACTAAAACAAATTGTGTAACCTTCATCCTAGCACTTACTATAGCCCTAATTTCATGACAAATTGTCAAAATCTCCTCCCAGCTAATAAAAATAACCAGAAAAGGGGAGTAGGGGGGTGGGGGAGGGCGTGGGGGGAGTGGGGGGGGGGGGGGCAGAGGGACTGATATAATCTGCAAGTGTGGCTGTGCAACATTTTATTTCGAACATTTTTATTGTTTTCTGACAGGGGTACATACACATCACATGGTCGTTTATAGACAGTAAACGTAATTAACACACACATTTAAAAGTGAACAACCCGTAACATCTCAAGGTTGATTGATCGGGTACGGGCGATCTGCCTCTAGTATTTTGTAACCTCCTATGCATTTAGAGTGCACTATGTAGGTCCCGTCCGGGAGAATTAACAGTTTTAGGAGGATCTTAGATCAGACCCCTTAGATTAGTAATGTAAAGGACAGACAAAGAGAGAGAGGGGGAAAAGAGAGAAGAGCAGAAGAAGGGGGAGGGAGGGGATAGGAACGGGGGGAGCTAAGGGAAGGGGGAGTTGTTGTCCTCCCCTCCACCTTGTCAAAAGCCCCTGTGTAGACATGAACTCCCCCTCCGAGGGGTAAGTGGTCTAATGCGGAGTCCACCTGAAGCATCCATATCCCATTTTTTATCTCTTTAATTATAAGGCCACTGTGCCCAAACTTTCTCATATTGTTCGATATTCTGTTTCAGGAGCGCCGATAGGTATTCAATTAGCTTGACCTCGCTTACCCTGCGAAGGACCATTTGCTTAGATGGGGGTTTAATCTTTTTCCAATTAGCTGCTATTGAGCAGCGAGCCGCAGTCAGGATGAACGAGGCCAGAATTTTAAGAGAGACAGAGATATCTTCGATGGGTTTCACGAGTAGGCATATCAGCGGGTCCATCCGGACCTCAACCCCTACCGTCTCCTCAACAATTGAGCATATCATATTCCAGAATGTCTGGATCTCTGGGCATATCCACCATATATGCACCAGATCTCCTCTCTGGCTGCACCCCCTCCAACAGAGGTCAGACAGGCCAGGGAAGATCTGGCTCAGTCTACTCAGGATTAAGTACCATTGAAATAGAATCTTTTATATGTTTTCCTTAGTAGTAGTGCAAATAGAAGTTTTGGCTGCTGCTTCCCAAATATCCTCCCAGTCATCTCTGTCTATATCAAGATCGAGTTCTTCAGCCCATTTCATCATATAATTGTGGTTGATGGGACTCCTTTTAAAGTGTAACATTGAAAGTGTCTGGAGTTAATTTTGGAGTTGAAATTGGAGGTGAAGATTGGAGGAAAATCCGGACTCTGCACAACAACTCTGCAGTTGTGAGAAATTGATTTTCTAAATGCTATGATTCTTTGTACTCTTCCTATCCTCCAATACATGGACTGTCTCTCCTCCTGCATCTCACCATGCCCTCCCATTTGCTTTTTTTGCTTACTGTTTCCTCACTACTTTGTGAACCTCCTCTGTTCTCTCCAATTTACCCACTCCCCACTGCACCATTATTTATACACCTCTCTCCCAACAACTTTGTTATCCTCAATAAAAAACAACCACACAATCCTCTATTCACACCCTCTATCTACTCCTTCCTGCTGCTGGGGATATACCCTAAGCCTTAACCAAGACACACACCTGATATCACCCATGCAGCCTGGCATCTGTTCCCCTGTAAATGGTGTTAACCTTCTGATTTAATACTAACTAACCTTAAAACTCACGCCACAAGTTAAGCATCCCAACAGCCTGCACTCATGGTTACTGTCCCACACTCAGCCACTCCTATCACCCATTGTGACCAAGCACTGCCATACAGCACTTATTCCCTCGCCTGCTGTCTCTGTGTCTCCCATCATACCTCTTAGATTGTAAGCTCTTCGGGGCAGGGATTTCCTTTCCTATTGTCTGATTTTGAAAGAAAGCACAAAAGAAAGTGCTTTTAGGCACTAAAATCCCTTGAAAATGGGGATATAATACAGAATGAAATAGTAAATAGAATAATGAAATAAAATATAAATGTTAGAAGGGCAGCCAGGAACACTAGTGGAACAGCACCAGAAATACAACAAGGAACAGATACAAACCAGCGCCCGTATAGAAAATGTCCAATAAGTCCCAAAATGAAGTCCAAAAGGGGGGGAAGGATCCAAATAGTCCAATCAAGAGAAGATCTCCAGTCAAGGGGTCCGTAGCATGGGGACAAAAAAAAAAAAGAAAATCATAGTGTAACTTGTATTAGTTAAAAACAAACAAACAACAAAAAACAAACCACAAAAAACATAACACTTAACACTAATGCTGAAAATAAAAATAACTATTTATTAAAACAAAGGAGCCTGCTGCAGCGGGTCATCAAGGGGTTAAACCCCAAAACCCTATGGCTGCCAAATGCAGAGAGGGTCCTCCGTGGGCTCTCCGATGTGAAGTGTGTCCCCCGATTCCCTCCAACTTCAAGAAGCTCCTCAAGATGGATACAGGGGAAGGGAAAATGCACACAGCTGCACTCGTCCAACACAGCCTCTCTCGCGATGACGCGATGATGCTGTATCCTGCTGCGGGGATCAGACACGCTACACACAACCAGTTCTCTCCAAGGCGCCGTGACCTTTGACCCTACGCGTTTCGTGACTGACGTCACTTCCTCAGGGGTTGATTTAGTGAGGTGAAGTCCTGTTATATACACCTCACTCGACACTAATTGGACAGACATATCTTAACTCCAATAAAGTTTAAAATTCAGTTTCTGACAATACAAACTAAGACTTGCACAAACATATAGACAATTACAAACTTACAAACACCTAACATTATAAAAACAGGTATCGAATAACAATGAAAATAGTAACTATAATAATAATAAATTATTTTAGCATAATACAACACATATTCATATAAATAACATTGGTACAATCATAAATAAAAAACACAAAAATCCAAGTGGGGTAGAGACCCCCAATTGGACAAGAAACCCAAAATTGCACTCTATGAGAATAAAACACTTAGTGGGAGTGAACAATATATCCCAGGCTTATAGCCAAAGTGCTATACGACGCAAAACAAAAAATAATTTATTAAGTACTTGAGGGAACAATATCAGGGAGTGTGGGGTATGAATAAGGGTGTGTTTAAAAATACGGTAGATGGTGACCAGAATGGAGAGTGTTCTCTCTCACTCAGCAGGTATAGTTCACATATAGGGGAGGCCACTGCTAAAGCTTATAAGGCATATCCCTGCAGCGAATACCTGGTAGTGGGCAATGAGGTATAGTGAGCCAAAGTCCTGACAAGGTATAAGGTAGAAAATTCTACCAGCAAGAGGGGATACTAAACACAAAATAACACTTAAAGTGTAAAGGAATGTATCCCTGATTCATCTGAATCACTTGAAAACATGTAGCATATGCAAAATAGTGTAACATGTATCAATGGGTAAGTGTATCTGAACACTAAAGTAAAACAGAGGATTGGTATTTCAACATATATATACATGTATACCCATAATCCCCTGAATAAAGTTGTTTCCCATGCATCAGACTGCATACAAAAGTAATTTCAAACTGTGTATATACACATCATGTCAGGCATAAGGCAAGAAAAAAGGGGTAAGTAGAGATCAATTTCAGATACTACCCGATAGGCCGAGTTGGTGCTGGTTTACACGATACACCAGAGCTCCTTGCATTGCTGGTCACTGCTACCGACGTCAGAAGAGTGACGTCATTAAAACCGACGGGCCGTTTCGCGTAGGAAGATACGCTTCGTCAAAGCAGGAGTGGTAGGAAGACCACTTCACTGAATCCTTAAATACCCATTTCTTAATGAGAAGCAGGCAAGTCCCTGATAATTAACATCTTGTGAGCTCCCTATTAAGGGAGTCTCTAATCAACACAATCCTCACTAGGAGGTAACAGTTCAATTTAGTGTTTTGCTGCACTAATTAGAGAATTGCAGATAGCTGACAATTCAAGCAAAATAGATATGTGGAAAAAACATTTAACAGCACACCCCAAGATAACACTATCATTAGTATATCTAGTATAAATGCTAGATGACCTCAGTATAGGGATATGATGTCACACTTTAGAGTTATCAGTAGTATTGCAAACCATACTAAGATGAAGGCTAAATATGCGTAAGTGTGTTAATCCTATGTCATGGTGTATGTTTGTTTGGCGGAATCAGAAATAAAAGAACACAAATAATTACCATACTAAAAAGTTTGAAATATATGGAGTACCAGGGTATCGAATAGGAGGTAGGGGAGTGATAAGACAACGGTGGTAATCGTGTGACTCATTGATGAGAGTCACCCCTCGTAGATGATAAATGCTCTTGATGATAGACTTATGATGATTTAAATCTCATGTAAATTATAGGGTCCAGCCACCGAACAATGTAACCATAGTATGTAATGTAGGAATGTGCACCCTTACATGGAGCCACCTCTAAGAGTCAAAATGGTACCGCTAGAGTATAAGACTCCGTTATAAAATATATCCCCGGATCCCATGTAAAGGGCAGTGTATAATCAGGTAAAAACGGGCATACACAGATGGAAATTCATAAATGAATGCTGCATGACCTGAGTGTGTGAGTAATACATCAATAGTGCTTATGTCACTGTCATATTGTCACTGGTATTTCCAAACATACCACAATAAAGGCTAAAAAACCTAAGTGTGGTGTTTCTGTGTCGTGGTGTATGTATGTGTAGCACTTGCACAAATGAAAAAAAATAACACCATACTAAAAGGCTTAGGGACGGAGATATATAGAGTAATGGGGGATCGAACAAGAGGAAGGCATGGAAAACGGGGATCATGATGTGACTAGGATGTGACTGATGAAGGCAGCTCCTAATAGGTGCTATACGCTCCTAAAGGTGGATAGATACTTGGATCCCATATAAATCAACAGGCCTGGCTACCAAACAGGGTCATCGTTTGTATGTGATGTAGGAATGTATACCCTTACATGGAACCACCTCTAATAGTCAAAATGGTACCAGTAGAGTATATGACTCCATTAAAAAATATATATTTTATTCATCCCACGGGCAGTACAAAGGACTCGGGGCCATCCCTTAAGGTTGGAGGAAAGGAAATTTCACCAGCAACAAAGGAAAGGGTTCTTTACAGTAAGGGCAGTTAAAATGTGGAATTCATTACCCATGGAGACTGTGATGGCAGATACAATAGATTTGTTCAAAAAAAGGTTGGACATCTTTTTAGTTGGGAAAGGTATACAGGGATATACCAAATAAGTATACATGGGAAGGATGTTGATCCAGGGATTAATCCGATTGCCAATTCTTGGAGTCAGGAAGGAATTAATTTTTCCCCTTAATGGGGTTTTTTGTTTGCCTTCCTCTGGATCAATAAGTATAGATATAGGATAAAGTATCTGTTGTCTAAATTTAGCATAGGTTGAACTTGATGGACGGAAGTCTTTTTTCAACCTCATCTACTATGTAACTATGTATATATCCCTGGATCCCATATGAGAGGTAGTTCGTACTCAGATGAAAATGAGAGCATAAGTTATTAGGACTGTTGGTATCTAAGTCTTATGATGTACAGAGGTGGGGGTTTATAAGAATGGAGTGTATATGAACCCTTCATTGAGGCCATCTGGATACAATGTCTGCTAGGTGTATATCCACCTACACTCCACCTGCATTAAATGTCGGTCCCAGTCCCCCTTCCTTTGACCCTATCTCATGTGTTCAATACCACAAAAAATCACAGACGTCAAATCGCCATCGTGTGCCTCATTGATATGTGTGGCCACTGGTAGATCTTTAAGATTTCTGATAGACCCTATGTGTTCAAGGACCCGCGTCTTAAGTTGTCTGTGGGTTTTACCCACATATATTTTCCCACATTTGCATGTAATCAGGTAAATCACCCCTGTTGTCAGACAATTGATGTAATCTCTAATGTGGTAAGTTTTTGAATTGGGGCCCATAAAGGACTTGATTTTGGGCATATAGGTGCAGGCCTTGCACCTACCGCATGGATGGGAACCGATGGGTTTAGCATCACCTAACCATGTTCTTGGTTGGTCCCCTCTATAGTGACTGTGTACAAGGGTGTCCTGGAGATTGTGTGCTCTCCTACATGTCATGGTGGGATTCTCTTTGAGTACCTGTTTAAGATCCCTATCCTCCGTTAGTACGTGCCAATGCTTGGAGAAAATATTCCTGATATTGTTCCATTGGTTATTATATGTGCCAATGTATCTGATGATATTTTTATCAGTGTCTCGATTCGGTCTTTGTCCTGTCACTAGCAATTGTTCTCTCGGGATTTTTTTAGCCTTATGGTAGGCTTTTTTGATACATCCCTTGCTATACCCCCTTTCCAAAAAACGGGCAATCATGTCTTGGGCTTGATGGTTAAATTCCTCAATATTTGAACAGTTCCGCCATAATCGTTGGAACTGTCCAATAAGGATGCTATTCACCATGTACCTGGGGTGGTGGCTGTCTGCTACCAACAGACTGTTAGTTGATGTTGCCTTTCGGAAAATTGTAGTTTCTAATGTCCCATCATCCTTCTTGGTTATCGTCAATCAAGAAAATTAATCCTATGTCTGTCTACTTTGTTGGTGAGTTTCAGGTTGTGATGGTTGTAATTCAAAACCCCTATAAATTTACGCAGAAGTGTCTCTGTTCCACTCCATAACAGAATAATATCATCAATATAGCGGGCCCATAGAACTATGTGGCCCGTATATTGATCCAGGGCCTCGCCGAAAACCACAGTTTCCTCCCACCAGCCTAGATATAGATTGGCGTAGGTGGGAGCACATGTGATTCCCATAGCGGTGCCCTGGATCTGATGATATATTTTTTGGTCGAACAAGAAGAAGTTGTTGGTCAACACAAAGTACAGTAACCGTAGAGTGAATTCGTTATGTTGTTCAAAATTTCCTCCCCTTGATTTAAAAAAATGTGCTACAGACTGTATACCGTATCGATGCAGAATACTGGTATACAGTCCCTCAACGTCAAGACCCACTAACAGGGTTTCTTGCTCGATTGTAATGCCCTCCAATCTTAATAGCACATCTTTGGTGTCCCTAAGGAAGGAGGGAAGTGAATTAACAAAGGGGCGTAGTATCGCATCAAGGTACTTGTTAGCATGGGATGTAAGATTATTGATTCCCGAAACAATGGGTCGCCCTGGAGGTGGAATTCTGCCTTTATGTAATTTTGGAAGGTGGTAGAATGTTGCTAATTGAGGATTGGGGATAAATATGAAATCAAACTCTTGTTTAGAGATTACATTGTTAAGTAGTCCTTCTGATAGGATCTTTTTGAGTTCTACAGAGAAGGCCATAGTAGGGTTATGAGGTAAGATCGTGTAGCATGTGGAGTCTCTCACGAGGCGAATGCACTCAAGATGGTACGCTTCCCTATCCATGATTACAACATTCCCCCCTTTATCTGAGGGTTTGAGGACAATAGATGTATCTGTCTGTAAATCCTTAAGGGCAATGCGTTCTAAACTGGTTAGATTGCTTGGACCAGTATACTGGGATAATTTTAGAAAAAACATCCACATTTGTGCTTGTCTCCACCGGTGGAGTAAACTTGGACTGATTTCTTAGTTCAGTAAATGGCCCCCTACCTGGTTCTCTTTCTTTTTCTTCAAGGAGGCTATTCAAGGCCCTCAGACAAGAAAAGTCTGCTACATCAAAGTTTTCTAGTGGTGTATTTTTTAAATCCAGGGGAGGAAATTTTGAACAACACAACGAATTCACTCTACGGTTACTGTACTTTGTGTTGACCAACAACTTCTTCTTGTTCGACCAAAAAATATATTATCAGATCCAGGGCACCGCTATGGGAACCACATGTGCTCCCACCTACGCCAATCTATATCTAGGCTAGTGAGAGGAAACTGTGGTTTTCGGTGAGGCCCTGGATCAATATACGAGCCACATAGTTCTATGGGCCCGCTATATTGATGATATTATTCTGTTATGGAGTGGAACAGAGACACTCCTGCGTGAATTTATAGGGGTTTTGAATTACAACCATCACAACCTGAAACTCACCAACAAAGTAGACAGACATAGGATTAATTTTCTTGATTTGACGATAACCAAGAAGGATGATGGGACATTAGAAACTACAATTTTCCGAAAGGCAACATCAACTAACAGTCTGTTGGTAGCAGACAGCCACCACCCCAGGTACATGGTGAATAGCATCCCTATTGGACAGTTCCAACGATTAAGGCGGAACTGTTCAAATATTGAGGAATTTAACCATCAAGCCGAAGACATGACCGCCCGTTTTTTGGAAAGGGGGTATAGCAAGGGATGTATCAAAAAAGCCTACCATAAGGCTAAAAAAATCCCGAGAGAACAATTGCTAGTGACAGGACAAAGACCGAATTGAGACACTGATAAAAATATCATCAGATACATTGGCACATATAATAACCAATGGAACAATATCAGGAATATTTTCTCCAAGCATTGGCACGTACTAACGGAGGATAGGGATCTTAAACAGGTACTCAAAGAGAATCCCACCATGACATGTAGGAGAGCACACAATCTCCAGGACACCCTTGTACACAGTCACTATAGAGGGGACCAACCAAGAACATGGTTAGGTGATGCTAAACCCATCGGTTCCTATCCATGCGGTAGGTGCAAGGCCTGCACCTATATGCCCAAAACCAAGTCCTTTTTGGGCCCCAATTCAAAAACTTACCACATTAGAGATTACATCAATTTTAATGGAGTCATATACTCTAGTGGTACCATTTTGACTATTAGAGGTGGTTCCATGTAAGGGTATACATTCCTACATCACATACAAACAATGACCCTGTTTGGTAGCCAGGCCTGTTGATTTATATGGGATCCAACTATCTATCCACCTTTAGGAGCGTATAGCACCTATTAGGAGCTGCCTTCATCAGCTAGTCACATCATGATCCCCGTTGTCCATGCCTTCCCCTTGTTCGATCCCCCATTACTCTATATATCTCCGGTCCTTAAGCCTTTTAGTATGGTGTTATTTTGTGTTTTTTTTATTTGTGCAAGTGCTACACATACATACTCCACGACACAGAAACACCACACTTAGGTTTTTTAGCCTTTATTGTGGTATGTTGGAAATACCAGTGGCAGTATGACAGTGACATAAGCACTATTGATGTATTACTCACACACTCAGGTCGTGCAGCATTCATTTATGAATTTCCATCTGTGTATGCCCGTTTTTACCTGACTATACACTGCCCTTTACATGGGATCCGGGGATATATTTTATAACGGAGTCTTATACTCTAGCGGTACCATTTTGACTCTTAGAGGTGGCTCCATGTAAGGGTGCACATTCCTACATTACATACTATGGTTACATTGTTCGGTGGCTGACCCTATAATTTCCATGGGATCTAAATCATAGGTCTATCATCAAGAGTATTTATCAGCTATGAGGGGTGTCTCTCATCAATGAGTCACACGATTACCACCGTTGTCTTATTACTCCCCTACCTCCTGTTCGATACCCTGGTACTCCATATATTTCAAACTTTTGAGTATGGTAATTATTTGTGTTCTTTTATTTCTGATTCCGCCAAACAAACATACACCATGACATAGGATTAACACACTTAGGCATGTTTAGCCTTCATCTTAGTATGGTTTGCAATACTACTGATAGCTCTAAAGTGTGACATCATATCTCTATACTGAGGTCATCTAGCATTTATACTAGATATACAAATGATAGTGTTATCTTGGGGTGTGCTGTTAAATGTTTTTTCCACATATCTATTTTGCTTGAATTGTCAGCTATCTGCAATTCTCTAATTAGTGCAGCAAAACACTAAATTGAACTGTTACCTCCTAGTGAGGATTGTGTTGATTAGAGACTCCCTTAATAGGGAGCTCACAAGGAGTTAATTATCATGGACTTGCCTGCTTCTCATTAAGAAAATGGGTATACAGTATAAGGATTCAGTGAAGTGGTCTTTCTACCACTCTTGCCCTGACGAAGCGTAGCTTCCTACGCGAAACGGCCCGTCGGTTTAAATGACGTCACTCTTCTGACGTCGGTAGCAGTGACCAGCAATGCAAGGAGCTCTGATGTATCGTGTAGACCAGCACCAACTCGGCCGATCGGGTAGTATATGAAATTGATCTCTACTTACCCCTTTTTTCTTACCTTATGCCTTAGCCTGACATGATGTGTAAATACACAGTTTGAAATTACTTTTGTATGCAGTCTGATGCATGGGAGACAACTTTATCCAGGGGATTATGGGTATACATGTATATATATATGTTGAAATACCAATCTTCTGTTTTACTTTAGTGTTCAGATACACTTACCCATTGATACATGTTACACTATTTTGCATATGCTACATGGTTTCAAGTGATTCAGATGAATCAGGGATACATTCCTTTACACTTTAAGTGTTATTTTGTGTTTAGTATCCCCTCTTGCTGGTAGAATTTTCTACCTTATACCTTGTCAGGACTTTGGCTCACTATAACTCATTGCCCACTACCAGGTATTCGCTGCAGGGATATGCCTTATAAGCTTTAGCAGTGGCCTCCCCTATATGTGAACTATACCTGATGAGTGAGAGAGAACACTCTCTATTCTGGTCACCATATACCGTATTTTTAAACATACCCTTATTCATACCCCACACTCCCTGATATTGTTCCCTCAAGTACTTAATAAATTATATTTTGTTTTGTGTCGTATAGCACTTTGGCTATAAGCCTGGGATATTTTGTTCACTCCCACTAAGTGTTTTATTCTCATAGAGTGCAATTTGGGGTTTCTTGTCCAATTGAGGGTCTCTACCCCACTTGGATTTTTGTGTTCATGCTAACCTTACCCTCTGCACCATGAGATAAGAATATTTTAATTAGAATAATTAGGAGAGCGATAAGCATTGTGTGTCTCATGGGACAAGTTGATCTAATTTATCGGTCCACACTACTTGAGTATCATAGAAAACCTAGATCCAATGGGGATGACAATATAGCTTTTGTCACACAGTACACTCAGATGGCACCATGTATTAGACATGTGCTAAAGAAGTATTGGCCTATTCTTTTGAGAGATAACACTCTGGCACAGGTACTGACCCCCACTCCGAATATAATTTTCACTAAGGCTAACAATCTGAAATCATTAGTAGCGCCTAGCTGTCCACTGTCTAAAAAGAAGTCTCATTCGTCTAATGCAGTTAATGGCTTTTTCACATGTACTAGATGCACTGCCTGTATATATGGCAAAGCAGGCACAATGTTCAAGTCGAATGTCACCTAAAAATATATTCAATTAAATCCTTCATTAATTGCCATTCAGCATATGTAATCTATTTGCTTACTTGTCCCTGTTGCCTGCAGTATGTAGGACACACTGGGAGGTCCTTCCAAAGAAGAATCTATGAGCACGTGTACAATATTAAAAAGGGTCTAACAACCCATAGCGTGTCTAATCATTTTTTAATCTGCCACAATCAAGACCCTAAGGGTCTTTGTTGCCAAGCGATTGAAATTGCTACTACCAATTGGAGGGGGGGTGATAAATTCAAGCAGATTAGCAGACGTGAAGCATTCTGGATTTATGAGTTTAGAACCCTCTCTCCAAATGGTCTCAACCTAGACTTCGATCTTGGGGTCTTTTTGACTAAATAGAAAGGGTCTTTTGTATATGAGTTATCCTTTTTTTCCCTTTCTTTTCCTTTTTCTTTTTATTTATTAATTATTTTTATCTATTTAGATTATTTAGATAAATTATTATTTTTGATCATTTACAGGTTATTTATGATTGTACCAATGTTATTTATATGAATATGTGTTGTATTATGCTAAAATAATTTATTATTATTATAGTTACTATTTTCATTGTTATTCCATCCCTGTTTTTACAATGTTAGGTGTTTGTAAGTTTGTAATTGTCTATATGTTTGTGCAAGTCTTAGTTTGTATTGTCAGAAGCTGAATTTTAAACTTTATTGGAGTTAAGATATGTCTGTCCAATTAGGGTCGAGTGAGGTGTATATATACAGGACTTCACCCTCACTAAATCAACCCCTGAGGAAGTGACGTCAGTCACGAAATGCGTAGGGTCAAAGGTCACGGCGCCTTGGAGAGAACTGGTTGTGTGTAGCGTGTCTGATCACCGCAGCAGGATACAGCATCATCGCGTCATCGCGAGAGAGGCTGTGTTGGACGAGTGCAGCTGTGTGCATTTTCCCTTCCCCTGTATAGATCTTGAGGAGCTTCTTGAAGTCGGAGGAAATCGGGACACGCACTTCACATTCGAGAGCCCACAGAGGACCCTCTCTGCATTTGGCACCCATCTCTGATTGGTTTTCACATACCTACTAACTCCGGTCCTGCTCTAAGTAGGGTTTTGGGTTTTTAACCCCTTGATGACCCGCTGCAGCAGGCTCCTCTGTTTTAACAAATAGTTATTTTTATTTTCAGCTTTAGTGTTAAGTGTTATGTTTTTTGTGGTTTGTTTTTTGTTGTTTGTTTGTTTTTAACTAATACAAGTTACACTATGATTTTCTTTTTTGTTTTTGTCCCTATGGTACGGACCCCTTGACTGGAGATCTTCTCTTGATTGGACTATTTGGATCCTTCCCCCGCCCCCCCCCCCTTTTGGACTTCATTTTGGGACTTATTGGACCTTTTCTATACAGGCGCTGGTTTGTATCTGTTCCTTGCTATATAAATAAAGACATACAATACAAGTGTATTTTAGGAAATAATTAGAAAATAGATGGAGCTGAAATCGTCACAGACAAGGGAAAGATATATTTACAGCTTACTAAATAAGAACCTTTGCCAAGTCTATCAAGATACTTTGAAACACTTTTGTCTTCTTTACCATTTTTTGTGTCACTCAGCCGGGCATATGGAAAAGGGTTTATGGAGAATTATGAGTTATACAAAGTTACCTGACACATTTATTTTCATCTTTGACTATTATGACAGTTCTTCTCATGTGAGTGGGATTTAAACTGGTCAGTCAAAGGATCTATCATCAAATTTACACTATTTAAACATAAATGTGTTACATTGAATGCAAATAGATGCGAATAGATGACAATATTAAGTGATAAGATAAATGACATTTTCAGGACGGAACTGTGCATTAATCTGCCTTATATTAATATAATTATTGCGTGATTAATTCAATTTACAGTATTTTAATGTATCAATTGATGTGGACATTTCACTGCATTTGTATATGTAACACAATATGTCAGAAGGATTTCAGCCCTGTAAAATGTATTTCAGTGAAATAATTCATGCAACTTCAATGCATCAGTCACACTCTCTATTCAAATACCTGTCACCAAGAGATTAATTTATCAACCTTCTCACAAGGTGCATAGGATGTTGGGTAAGGTTGGACAGAATTGCCTCCCCTTAATCAATAAAAGTAAATTGCAGGTGGGGAAAGACAAGACAGGTACCAAAACAGGTATTTCAGGGAGGAAACTAGATAATAAAGAATTACAAACATATGTCATAATTATCATGTTCTTGAAAAAAATCTGAATGATCGAGTGCTGCACCCCAGCAAAAAATGCAAAGCTGACATACTGTAGTACATTCGTATCACCTTTTATTTTTGTTGTTTGAGAAATTAAAAGATTGAGAAGACTATGTGATAGGCATGTTATTAAAAAAATCTTCCCTGCTCTATCCAAAAGCAGGTATATATATATATATATATATATATATATATATATATATATATCAGAGAAAAGAAAGAAAGGTGCCCGATACCCTGACAAAGTCTTTTTACTGAGACGAAACGCGTAGGGTGGAGGCTTAAAGAATAATTCTGTAGCTTTCCCTACTCTTTGGAGCATCAGTAGTTTTAAACACAAAGGACATTTTATATTGGCAATATTCCCTGCGTCCCCGCTTTGACGAACCTCTACCACGTGACGTCATACTCGCGATCTCGCGATACTGAGGGCTGACAGGGAGAAACCTGTAGGCAGCTGTGGATAGACTCGTATCAACGCACGGAGACTCAGCGTCCCACGTGGAGCCAGGGCAGACCGCCGAGCAGCTGGAAGGAGAGGATTATATACATCCTATACTGCTGCGACACACTTTATTCGAGCAAATACGCAGTATGTACCTGGCAGATACCTGGAATTCGCCGCTCCTCACCTCTGACAAGCCCCGTTGCGTTTGCCTTCCCAGCCATGGTTCATGCCTGGCTGACGGGCGGCTGATCTGTTAAATGATAATGATTAGGATTTAATAGGCTGCAATGCTTCGTGTGTCTACCAGAGGGCATAAATTCATGAATTGTAATGCAGTATATAAATATATACTGTGCAGTATTGCAGCCAGTGGGAATAAAATGCTTCAATCCCTGCCTGGAAAATAACGCAATGCACTCGGGCAGAAAACAGTCACAAACCTCAATACACCTGAGTATACCCGAATTCGTGGGACTAGCCGAGCTCGAATAAAGTGTGTCGCCAGTGTATGCCTGATTTATCTGCTACTTTGTAAGTAGCTATCTACTGTTGCACAGTTTTAATAATACAAACGTACATTCACCATATTCTGTCTTTCTCTTGTTTCTTTTCAGAGACTCCAATTCATGGTTATACAATGTCAATACAATGTCCCTAGTTTAATCATTTATTAGCAGTATATCATCATTTTGCGCCTGTGTTTTTCTTTTTCTTGTTTCATATATATATATATATATATATATATATATATATATATATATATATATATATAATTAGAGAAAAGAAAGAAAGGTGCCGATCCTAGTGTGACATCACAATGTAAAAGGTTTAATAAAAATGAACATAGACAAACAAAGACTGTATACCCCGATTATTGACTATTTGCTTGGAGGGCCATCGTCTTGATTGCTATATATATATGTGGTATGCCATGCCGTTGGCTCAGGGGCTTACAACAATTTTGGCCAAAAATGTCAAACTAAAAGACCATTTTACTTAATAGATATTTATACATATATGTTTAGGCACTGTACCGTGTATGAGTTTCACTGGATGTGCTAAAACTGAGCTTTGTCTGTGTTTTATGTTCTGTCTCTGGTTATATATATATATATATATATATATATATATATATATATATATATATATATATTAGTAATAGGATGCGCAATAAACAATTAATGTATTGCTGTGTCTGGTATATGCTGCCACTATGTAATGGATTTACACATGAATAAACAAATATTTATATATATATATATATATATATATATATATATATTCAAAAACTAATAGACGATACCGCTCTGTGGCTAACGAAAGACTTTAATTTGTGCGAGCTTTCGAGATACACTGATCTCTTCTTTCGGCGGTGTTACAATGGATAAAGCAAGAAAGGTTTTTACTTAAAAACAGTGCATCTTGGGATGTATCTGACTAAAACCTATCCCTCCCCTTGTGCAGTATACGATTTATCACTTAAGGTGTTAAATGGTCCCTGAAATTTAGTGATGTAAAAGTGTGTGTGTGTATGTATGTGTGTATGTATGTGTTTATGTGTGTAACTATACATTTATAAAGTGCCCAGAGTGTATACAGCGCTTTTCAAAAGCTGTGTGTGGAGTGGGAGTGTATACGAATGGTGTGGGTAGGTGTAGAAATGTAAGGTGTAGAAATGTAAGAGGGTGTCATTGTAACCGCCGGAAGAAGAGATCAGTGTACTATATCTCAATTGCTCGCACAAATACAATCATTTATTTAGCCACAGAAAGGTATCGTCTCTTCTATATTGTCTATTCGTTTTTTATTATTTTACTCGGCTAACACGAGTTATATATATATATATTATACTGTACATAACAATATAAACAAACAGGAAAGTTCCCCGTGCGTTGGACTCTTCAATCACGTTTAGTACATTTCCAAATAAATTAATAGACTCCCCCTTTGCCGTTCAGTCTCATGTGAGTGATCCATTCACTTTCTGCGGAAACCCGACCGGATCACCGAAAAGAGGAAAAACAAAAAAGACAAAGCGCACCAGGTCTAAGGGCCTCATGCAGAGAGCATAGAATTTTAAAAATGGCGAATTTCATAAAAAGTAGCTTTTTTGGAGAGTTTTATTCTCCATATGCAGAAAAGTGCGAATTCTGCTATGTTTAACATGGATGCGTGTGGCGAGTTTAAATTGGCGAGATGCGCGCTTCAGAAACGTGTAAAAACAAATTCGCGCCTTTTTTTTCCCCTTTACTATAGGCGGCGAGCGCCATCTTGCCATATTTTCGTGGCGCGGCAAAAATGCGAGAATCGCGCCTTTTTTTGGCGCGAACAGCCGCTACTTGCCGTTCGCACCTCTCTGCATTCGGAGAGTTTTAAAAATGGCGCGATGGAGGTTCTCGCCAGCCGCGAGGCGAGTTTTAAACATAGAAATAAAAAAATGGCGCGTTTTTCGCAACTCGCCATTTTATGCCGTTTTCTGAGGGAAATTGAACAAAAAATGGCGAGTTTTGAAATAACGATGCTCTCTGCATGAGGCCCTGTGTGTAATGAAAATGTATTAATAAAATCACAAGTAGTCTCTAGAACTCACAATTAAGAACATGTCACAGAGCTCCCAAAGAAACAAGGGATCCGGTAGTGCGTAGATGTAATAATGCAGAGACCATACACTTTGTCCGTGGACAGAAAAACAGGCTGTAAGTGCCCAGGGGTGTATGTCCATAAAAACGTGATGACATAAACTGACGCAGCCTCAACATGTTTGACATGCAACTGTGCTTCATCATATACAGTATACACATATACTGTGTACATAACAACATACACCATAACAACACTGGCACAGTGTTGCATTGATTTGCAAATATTACACATTCTAAAAGAATCCTTTTTACAAGGTAAAACCCATATATAAAATACAATTGCTGGATGTATGAGTAGAACAAAAATGCATAATTATAAATGAGAAGCTGTAACCAATACTCAATAATATAAAGCAACCATATATAGTATGTAATATATTAGGCAAAATGCAGTATAATATGCCAGACTCAGAGACAGTGCCGATAATGCAATGTAACTATGTGTAGCATATACTAGCCATCTTGGAGTCTGCTGCTGCTGCACCAAGATGGCGGCGCCTCGCTTCAAGACGTCACAGACGTGAAGTCATCAATCCCCGACATGCGTTTCGCATGACATGGTACGCTACATCAGGGGGAATGCTTCATCTTGATGAAGCGTGCCATGTCACGGGAAACGCGCTTTGGAGATTGATGATGTCACAACGGTGATGTCCTAAAGCGAGGCGTCGCATCTTGGTGCAGCAGCAGCAGGCTCCTAGATGGCTTTTATCGTGGTTTCACTTGGCATATTATACTACACTATGCCTAATAGTATACGCTACACATGGTTACATCGTATTATCGGGCACTGGTTCTGAGTCTGGCATATTATACAGCATTTTAATATCTGGGTTTTTTATGCTCTATCTTCCATTCTCAAAAACCGTACCATTAGGGTTTGACCTCTGCATGTACATACACACATATGCATTAGACTTCACAGAGTTTTATTTATATACTGAATTGATTGTGAGTCTATTGCATTTATATTTGTATTGATCCTATTGTGATCACTTTTGGTGAATGTGTTAGAGGCATTCACTGCAGGTATATACATGTATCTCACTTGTTGATAACGTGGTGATATACAGTATGCTTTTCCATCATGGGTGGAATATATCTGATTAGGTGGCCTTATTATATGGAATAGAGGTATATCATATTATATTATATTATACTGTACACACCTTGGCGTTCGCCTCTTATGAGGAATTTTATTACACTATGTATTATATGTTCACTTGTTATTTATTCATTATTATTAAAATTGTATTCTTTTTTAATTTTTAGTCCAATATGGACATATATCTCTTATATATGTCAGTTGATGGTTAGCCTCTGGTCTATTGACCCTTTGTTGAGATATTTGGAAACTCATGGACTAAGAGTCCATCTACCTTTTTCCACAATGAGTGCTAGACATAGGATCTTTTCAGGTTCCTCTGGAACCTACCTTGTAAAAATGATACAGTTTTATCCTATTGCAACCTATTATATATACTTTACATTTATTCACGTATTTGGCTGAGCGGTACGGTCATCACAAATGTTTCCATTCTAAAAGAATACTTTGTGAATCCTTATCTCACTTTCACTCAATACATACTATGAAATAAAATATATGACATACTGGCTGTATCACAACATAAATATTTTTCTTCCTTAACTCTTCTTCTCATGATGATAGTTAGATGTATGTGCGTATGTATAACTTTATTTATATAGCGCCAAACACTTAATAGTATATCATATTCACTAATGTAGAAAATAGTTAATTACATTAACCTTAAAAGGGTATAAGCAACATGGCTAAAATCATGAAACTGTAATAACTCAGTATCTGTGATGACTGCAAACTCTCAAAGCACCAGTAGAGGAACCTAAATCATAAAAAAAATTGCCGCCATTATGTGTGTCTCATACACAAACTTTTATAAGTTTCTTTATGTTTTACAAGTTGTAGGCTCCAATTTCAATACATTTATTTATCAAACTCAAATCATTCCATACACAGTGTTAGTTTTACATTCAAAGAATAGTGGTCGTAGTGTCATTAAAAAAGCAGAGGGACAGATTTACATCAAAGGTCTCCTGGTCCTGCCAACATAATTCTAATTGCGACAAAAATAAATCAAGGGGAATGTGTAGATCTGTATGTGTCTTGGTGCACAGTAAAAATATTTAATGTTTTGCTTGCATCTTCATCAAAATTGTTCTTAGGTTCTGTATCATCAGTCTGGGAATATCACTTTAATACAAGGGGCAAAGCACAACTATTTGCACGACAGAAAACAGATTTTTGTTTTTTTAAGTGTTAATATTTATTTTACAAAAGGTAGATTTGTAAATAAAAATGTGCAGGTAATCCAGGTGCCTCATGCCACAAGACTAGATCACCCTCTGGCTGCCAGAGATGTCAGCAATGCACTGTAAAGGGGTGAACCCGAAGAAGGGAGTTATGTTGTGTTAAAAGTTCACGTATAGCAACATCTCCAAAGTATCCCAGCCTGCTAATAATACTTGTATTATCCTGGAAATGACTCACAACAGTGACTAGCCCAGAAACACACCGACAATAACAATAGTTTTTTGGAGTAAAAAAAAAAATAGATACGAAATTGAGATACACCCTTCCCTGAATTTAAGCAAATAATACACATAATGCACTGAAACCTTAATATTTAATGATTGATGTTTGGACAGGGATCCCATTGGTTCCTGACAGGACTTGTCAATAATTAAATGACTTCACTTTGTGTATAAAAGCAGCACCATCAGGCATTGCTGGTAGACCTTTAACAGCCTTTATCTCCATCCCTACAGCAGATTATAAGAAGAAGAGCAATCATGTCTGGAACAAAAGGTGGTGCACCGAAGCCTAACCCAAGCCAAGTTACTAACCGTAAGTAATTCTTTATGATAGCGAATAGGGTTACATGGTTTACTAGTTGGTGCCTCTATTATACATGCAAATGGCTGGACTGAATGACAAAGAGATGTTCTTAGCTACATATAAAATAGTTGTTACAAAGATATGTATTCTGTTGGAAATTAAATGATAGTAGAATCTGTGCATAGTTCTTTATGGTGCTGTTGTTCTATTTAGCCGGGAGATACTTAAAGATCTTTTGAAAGTCAAGTAAACTGTTCCAAATGTATCATCATAATAAACATAGATCTTTTCTGAAACAGAAACTCTAAATATAGGGTACACTGATTTTTCTACAGAATATCAGAGCAGCCAAGATGATTGTGAATAAATTAAAAAGTGTTATATAATCAAAGAGAATCCAAGGGAAATGTATAGAACTATATGTGTCTTGTGAACAAAAAAAATGATAATTTGTTTGCTTGCGTTACATATATGAAACATGTAAACCAAGGCATTGTGCCTACATTTGAAGCAGCTTGTTAAAATATTGAAATGTTAATGCAACTAAGACCTGCAGGGTGTTTGGAAGTTAGGAAAAGGGAAAAACATGAGGGGGAAAAACTCTGAATTGTGAAAAGTAGCTTCTTCTTTTACTCTCCTCAACTCCCTCACTGATATGCACTCACCCTGATACATGAATGCAGGACCTTTTCTGTTGTTAACCTATTGGCAAAAAAATGCATTTGTTGAACCCTATTCATCTACTGTAGGTTTTTAACGCTTATGATTTTTTAACGCTTATGTGTATGATTGGCCATCAGTTGTTAAAATGTAAAATAGAATGGTAACAAAACTTTAGCGCCAAGTCCGCCTTTGATCCAAAAACAAACAGTGTTCATGAATGCTTATAAACCTTTCAATTGTCCAGAGTCTTAAGCCTGGATGACCTTTGGATTATCCACGAATCCTTCTTAGATGCTTGAAAAAGAGATAGTCCTCCTTAACACTGAGATCCAGCGCCAAGGAGGACAATCGCTTTTTCAAGCTGTTAAAAATTGTAGTTGTATTTATAATGTCCATAAAAAACATACAAGATTTGCACTTATCTATGATATTTACTATTTCTCATTTCAGCAATCGTACCACCTAATCCATGCCAGGGTCCAACCCCCGTCCCAAACTGCCCAGGTAAGAAAATCTGCATGGACAATCAGATCTTAATCCTGTTGTTTACAGGAGGGCCTGTGATTCATTGTGCAGCAATATGCACAGTCACAGTTTGTGTTTTTCCTCTTTACAGTACTCCCAATAAATTACACTTATTTTATTAATATTGAGAAACAAAAATCATTTTAATTGAAGCATAAAATGGATAGGAAATAATGATTGTAGAGACCATGATGATGCTTGTTATGGATAAAGTTGATTAAGGAAAAAAATGCTCATTTGAACCAGCAATCCCCTTCACATCACTGCCTTCTCCTTGTCTGTAATTGTACGAGAGGGTTTTTCCTTTTAGCAAGATGGCTCATTTAAAAATAAATGTAGCAACAGATTGGACCGTAACTTATATATAATAAGAGTGGTGACCCTCACTGGTGTTTTGATTTTGCTTGTAAAATGTGTTCATGTTATCATTTTGCATTTGTAAGAAACATTGTTTTTCCATAATCTAACTTTCTTCCTGAAATTTGAACTTTTGAGCTTGCTCTTAATATATATATATATACACATGATATATATCTATATATCTATCTATATATATATATATATATATATATATAGATAGATATATAGATATATATATATATCATCTATATATCTTATGTGTGGAGGGTTGGAGTTGTGAGGGGGATAGAGAGGATGACGTGAGGAGGAGATAGTAGAAAACATAGGGGGTGGGAGTGTCCCTACCGCCTCTGGGGCAGTTGTAAGGTTCTAAGGCGTTAAATGTAGTTAACCGTAACCCCATTCTCCTGATGGATCATCCTCAGATGTTACAATCCTTCCTTGCCAGAGGAGGTGGGTTTATTAGGAGATGGGGAACCTCAGATCAAGTTGAAACCCTATGAACCTATGTGGGGAAAATCTGTGGGTTAATTTATGAAGGGGTGAGTGGGTGGGGGTGATTGGGCAACCTGAATCAAATACAGAAAGAAGGTTTTGTTTTATTTCTGCCTATGATTTCTGATCATAGATCAGGTCCACATTTGGTTTGATTGAGATCTGCAGAGTTTGGGGAACTTGGTTTTTGACCCTGAAGACTTGTCCATCTTTGCTCTGCAATATACAAAATGTATACAACATTAAAATACAGCATACAATTTATAAATCACCACTTCAAGAGTTAACAGGAACATTCAGGTCTATTTTTAAAACCCTTTAAGAAAAATGGAGAATACGTAACTCACTCATAAAAACAATGTTTATAAAAGAGCATGCCGTAATCTTGAGATTATTATTGCACAAATAGTGTAATAAAAATATATTTTGAAGCAACCCAGTCACCAGGTGTATTAAATCAGAACCTTACATTTCAAAACAAAATGAAAAACTAAAACCAAAATCTTTCAGGTTTTTTGAACCAAAACACAAAACATATTTACAATCAAAACCAAACCCAGACCATTAGTCCAAGACCCCTCTCTACTGTGGAGCTAGTAGTGGAGTTGAAAACTGTGATATTTCTTGCCATTTTTAAATTATTTAACCTTTTTAAATAACATTATTTTAGTTTCCTAATTTTTTTTAAATTGTATACTTATTTACAGGATTTTTTCATTCTTTGTTGTGCTAATTTAGAGTTTCCCTGCTGACTTTGAATTTTCATAATTTGGTAAAAATTTAAAACCAAACAAAAACAGTGGTGGCAAAAGAGGACAAAAAGAGACACATTTATTTGAATAAAAACCATGTTCAAAACAAAAACACCACATTTTTTATACAACAAAACCAAAACTATCTCCAGGTCAGTAGTGGGATCATGACACAGTCCTGATTTTGATGCCCATTTGCTGGACTGTTTCCCATTTTGCTTTATCAGAGTAAGATCTGTAGAAAGATTGGCCTAGACTATTATCATCATGCTGTTAAGATAGAATTCCGTGGAAAATATGCTCCATTGATGTCCATCTCCATTGGTTTGGGATTTTAGAATTAGAATTGCATTGTAAAGGAAAAATACTGTTTTACATCAGTGAAACTCCATGGAAGTTTATGGGTCCCAAGGTACTAAAAATCAGTGAGACTGATGTCAAATGAGACAGACTTTGAATAAATGAGACCTGTAGGGTCACCTGCAGATTCATTTACGGATTCAATAAATTTGCAGTACATCAGAGGTGAATATTTTCTGTGCGCTTCTGTGTCCCTCATTCCTGTGCATAATTAATAAGAATCCCTCAAAGTGGGACATTTCTGTAAAGAAGCTTTTTTTGTATGATTTTTTGACTGACATTTTCTACATTGTTAAGTAATCAATGGATTTCAGCCATTGCTTAAATTATACTTCTATTTCTCATCAGCTCCTGTTGACCCTTGTCAGAAAAGCCAAGTAACTCAAAGCAGTGGAGGTACCGGAACTTCAACCAGTGGAGGTACCGGAACTTCAACTAGTGGAGGTACTGGAACTCAAACCTGTGGAGGTACCGGAGCTCAAACCAGTGGAGGTACCGGAACTCAAACCAGTGGAGGTACCGGAACTCAAATCGGTGGAGGTCAAGTGAACAAAGGAAGTGGAGTCAAGAAATGAGGATCCCAATGCTGGAAAAATAACCCCTCTGAAGCATTGTATAGAGTGTTGAATTAAATAATTAAAAATTATATTAACTTAGCTGTTACATTACTTCTCAAGTGATCAGCATTTACAAACCCTTTAAACGTGTCTGATTATGCATATTAAAATAAACTGATTAAAGCATCTGCTGTCTGATTCGTGTTTTTAGAATGTATATTTTCACTGATTTTAAGGAAATATACAGTATACAAAACAGCTTGTAGAACCAGTGCCACTGCAGAAATAGCTGTATTACTACAAGATTGCAACAGAGGGCTCTCTGATATTTACAGAACAGAACATTATGAACAGCTAAAGTTTTTCAGTTCACGTCGCTAAATGTTTTCATAAGTTGAAGACCGGACAATGCATCTGCCAGACGTAAGATTTAAGGTAAAGTCTATATTCATAATGGTAAGAGCTTGAGCAGACAGCAACGTTTTGCAAAACAATAGAATATGTTACTGCTCATTTGGCAGTGAATGATTTAAGAGAAAGCATGTTAACATTAACCAATCCACACACAGACCCTATAACACAGCGTTTCCCAAACTTTTTTTTCCGTGACCCGGATATTTTTGAACTTCTCCTTCGTGACCCACTAAAAATGTTATCGCCTATAGGTAAAATAAAACAGTTATGAATATCCATACAGATTTCATATATTCTCCCAATCCCCTCTATTCTTTCTCTTCCCCCCCCCATTCTCTCTCTGACCTGCACAGACGCACACAGTCACGACCTACATAGACTCACACAGACAGACCAACACAGACACTGACCATGCACAGACACCCACACAGTTAGACCTGAACAGACACAGCCACTGCTGGCCTGCACAGACACACACACACACGGACACTGATACACACAGACACACACACACTCTCCTCTATACACACACACACTGATACATACAGACAGACACACACACACACACTCCCCTATACACAGACACACACACACTCTCCCCTATACACACACACACACATACACATACACATACAGATACAGACACACACAGATACAGATACACACAGATACAGATACACACAAATACAGATACACACAGATACAGATACACACAGATACAGATACACACATACACACACACACACACACACACACACAAACAGATACAGATACACACACACAGATACAGTTACACACACACACACACAGATACAGATACACACACACACAGATTCAGATACACACACACACACACACACACACACACACACACACACACACATACACACACAGACACACACACACACACACACACAAACACACACACACACACACACACACACACAAACACACACACACACACACACACACACACACACACACACACACACACACACACACACACATACAGATACACACACACAGATACACACACACACACACACACACACAGATACAGATACACACACACACAAACACACACACACACAGATACAGATACACACACACACACGCAGATACACACACACACACACACACGCAGATACAGATACACACACACACACACACATACGCAGAAACAGATACACACACACACACACACACACACACACACACACACACACACACACACACACACACACACACACACACACACACACACAAATACAGATACACACACACACACAGATACAGATACACACACACACAGATACACACAGACACACACACAGATACACACAGTGGATTACAGAGGCTGCGACGGATGTGAGTGACTGGAGGGGGAAGGGGGAGAGAGGAAAGGCCGCGATCTGAGCAGGGGGCTCCCCGCCTCCCCTAGCCCGCCAGCGACCGCGCAGCCACCACTGTCCGCCCCCTGGGCCATCTCCCGCCCCCGGGCCCATCTCCCGCATCAAGGGGACCGGGGGGAAGGGAGTGCCAGGACAGGCGGCACAAGTACAACACCCCCCCCCCCCCCGGCGGGTACACCCTGCTACCACTTCCTACCTACATCAGGGCATCATGTCCTGTGGGCGGTGGAGCATGTCACTGGTGGGTGGCGTATCCTGGGGGCGGGAGAGCATGGTGTTGGCAGCCTGCACCACTTCAGCACTGTCCCGCACCTCACGTCGGGCCACCACAAGGAGAGGGGGGGCTGGGAGGGAGGGACACCGCACGGCCAGCCTCACTGCGACCCGGCAATTTTGATTCCGTGACCCGGTGCCGGGTCGCGACCCACCATTTGGGAAACGCTGCTATAACACATAACTTCCCTCCTCACAAACACAGCCTGCACCCCAACACATACAAATCCCCTGAAATAAGATGTGTGTCGCACATATAAAGGAAAAAGAGGAAATAAAGAGTGTGCAAAAACAACAATCCTAAAAGTAATGGCCAATCAGGAGTAAATGTGAGGTCAATAGCTAAAATATAACACAGAGAGTAGCAGTTAATTGTACAAGCATGGGCCTGAAAGTAAAACTGATCAAATATTTTTTTTAAATGTCCAATAATTTGTTTTTATCTGAATTTATATGTTAGGGTTTTATGTTACGGGCGCTTTTGGGCTTCTTTTGTCTTTGTTTGAGTGTCATTCCTGTTTATCATAAGTGGTCTCAATGACCCCGATGTAGAACAGGATTTCCCATAGAACAATTCCGCTGGTATCATTTCTATGCTTATTGTTATAAATAAAGTACAGGTAAACACAATAACAACGTGAAATAAAAGTATATGAATGGATACAATGATGTGATATAATGATGTGATAAAGTAGTCTGCATACAGTATAAGTGCAGTGCACATATACTTCTAGCTCCTGGGACCAACATTAGCCCTAAGAATTTAAGAATGGGCCAAATCACTGGTATATTTTACCGATCTGCTGTCATACAAACCTGCATTCCTACAGTTTGTAGCCCACCCCTAAATCAGTTTCAGAACATCACTTGTTAGGGAATAAATTAAGAATAAAAAGGGTTGTCCCATCTAGAGCAGTGTTTTATTTAACAAATTAAATGGAGCTGATAGTGATATTTAAAAAAAGTTTAAAAAATAATTTTAAAATACTATTTTTTTTATTGTGTCAGTCTAGTTTAACCTATTAAACATGCCACTGTGCTTAGTTCCCTTTCATCCAAAAGGAATTGCCCCTTTAAAACAGGTATATTTTCAATGGCTAAAGTGGGTGTAGAATTCTTAAATGTTGGACAAATGTTAAGTACTTTTTGTAACTTAATTGTTATATACTGACTTTATTTATGTGTATTGAGTGACAGCTGATGACTGCCATTGCGGTGTGTGGTCATGCTACAGCTGTTATTGTTCAGTGTACTCTTAGTTCTATGTGTTTTAGTTTGATAACAAGATACCTATTTCCAATATGACAAATTATAGACAAACGTTTGATTTATGTTGATGGTTAGTATAAGTTGCAGTAATGATGTGTTATTTCAGTTATTTATTATTAATCTTTTGGTCAGTACACATCATTATATATGTTCACATTTAGTATGTTTTCTCACTTTGATTTACGTGTTTTAATTTTAAGTGCTGCATATGGTCATCCATTTAGACTCCTATAATGTTATTCATTAATTTGATATAGTTATTTATTTCATTAGTTGGTGTGTCCTGCTTGCTCCTTATAGATAGAGACTATTGTCATTTCATATATGTAGTCTTTAGATGTGTAGTGTTATTTGACTTGTTTCTTAGACTAGCAGCATGGTTAATTAACCATTTACTGGTGTATGTGCAGCACATGCGTTTTATATATCAGGAAGTAAACAGGAGCTGCAAAGAAGGCTGATACACTGACAGGACACAGGGGTTTAACATTATGGATGTGATTTTTGTTTTAATCAATTTATATGCTGCACCTGTAGATTTTGGGGTTTCTGGGGTATTTATATGTGTTCTTAGTTCACTCTGTTAATCATCACCTTGACAAAGGTCCCGTTTGAGTACCGAAATGTTGGATATGATGTTTTGTTGAATAATACAGGCTTTTTGATATTCATTTGGAGTGCTGCCTCTGATATTCGTCCACGTGTGGTATCGTATTGCCTATTTTTTTGTACAGGATTTGCACCCATTTTTTTCTATTCAGACGGAGTGCCTATGGTTCTTTATTACCTGATATATATATATATATATATATATATATATATATATATATATATATATGAAAAAGAAAAGAAAAAAACAGGCGCACACCTAGTGCATTAAAGTATAACAATTCGGTTTATAAAACAATAAAAACAGTCAAATGCCCACTCACAAGAGTACACGGTATATAAGCAGGTATGAGATAGGCTCTCATAAGCCAATACTGCCGTCCGACTCAGCAATGGTGTCCTTCTCCTGTGTGCTCTCCGCATGGTCTCCTGCAACCGGAAGTGACGTCCACCCGGTCGGGTGCCCCGCACAGGAAATCCCTCCGGGAACCAGTACCTTCAGCTGCCTGCTTCTGGTCACTGCACCACCGGGGGAAAGAGGGATCCAAACTTCTGCTTTGCCTCTCACAGCCTGCAATAGTTCTCAACCCGCAGTAATGGTCTCCGTGGGAAAATGACTCCTCTGTCTTAGCCACGCCCTACGCGTTTCGTCAGCCCCTGATGAAGTCATCATAGAGGATGAACATTGCTTTTCATTTTTAAATGTAATATCTTAAGTTAACATAGGTTTTTTAAATTTATATACTCATCTTTGCCACCCCATTGGTTGTATTTCACAGTTAGGTAGACATAATCACAGTTGTTAGGTTACAATAGAGGCGCTACTTTGATTTTTTGTTTTGTTTTGATATATATATATATATATGTAGGGATGTGTTAGTTGTTTCCCTTACTGTGGCGCGTTCCCAGGAGTGTTGACGTTCTGCGGCAGCCCGAGGGCATAGGGCGCCGCCATGTTGTTGCGCAATAGCGGGGAGTGACGTCAAAGGCAGAGAGAGTATTTACCAAAGTGCACCAACACCGGTCAACAGGCGCTGATCCCGCCTTAAGGAACACTCTTTGGGAACACTAGTGGAGTGGCCAAAGGACTGTGCCTATATACATATTACAGTACATGGGCACGGTGTGGGGGCACACGGTGTGGGGGCACACGGTGACGGGACAGTGACATTACTCCTTAAGAGAGAGTGGCCTAGCCACTAGCGTTATAAGTATAAGTTAATTAATGTGATATATGTGTTATTGCCATGATAGTGTTATAAGAGTTCAATTAAGCGTTGCAGTAAACAGTTTCTATCATATGTGTGTTGCTATTGTTCTTTCCCTGGGGAATCTTACACGATGGGGATCCTGGGTAAGTGGTGACGCTGCCAATAAGATAATTGTTACCCCAGGCTCCCAGCTAGCGGAGGCTCAGATCTCCTGGTGCCACAGGTCTTTGTATGCAGTACCCGTAGTCACTCTAGAGCGTAAGAAAGAGGGCTACATATATACATACATACAGTATACACACAATGAACCACATCTAAGTTCTAGAAGAAGTGATTTACCACTCAGTTTGGCATTTGATTTTGCCTTTAACTCAGCAGTCCCAGATGCATTAAGAAAACTAAATGTTGAAGAAGCGTACAGTACAGTACATTGATATTATATTATAAAGAACATTTTTGAGAATGCCACATCACCTTTAAACTACATGTAAGGTATAGAGTGCGGCATGGAGACACCAGGTCACTAAAGCTTTTCACTGCAATACTTGAAGAATTGTTTAAGAAATGAAATTGGGAATATAAAGGAATTAAAATCAATGGTGAATATTTGCGTCACATACGATATGCAGATGACATTGTTATTTTTGCCAGACATCTGGTAGAGCTGCATTAATGAATTGGAGAATTTGCTGAAGCAAGAACATATGTGGGACTGCGTATGAATCTCAGCAAGACCAAAGTGATGTTCTAAAAGTGTGTCAAAGCTGAACTAAGTATACTTAGTTAGGATAGGAACCTTTCAATCAATAGGAGAATTTAGATGGATGCGCATTTAGAAGAAACAAGAAAATATTTCAAGGGAACCTTCCCATGGTGTCTCAAGAAGAATGGTTCCGACCAGTATATTCTGCCCGTGCTCACATATGGAAGTGAACCGTAGGCCCTAAATGCAAAGATAATTCAGAAGCTTCAGACAACGCAAAGAAGTGTGGAGAAATGTATGCTGGTTATTACCCAAAGAGACAGGAAAAAGAATGAATGGGTGCGAAACCAAACAAAACTCTGTGAACTCATCATCACAAAGATAAAAAAAATGCAAATGGAGGTGGGCAGGACATAGCGAAAAAAGAAATGATCATCTTTGAAAAAAAAAGTTTACTCGGTTGGATTCGAAGAGAGGTTACAAGACCAAGATAATGACCAAAAGTAAGATGGGAGGATGAAATCAGAGAATTTGCTGGAGCAACGTGGAGAAGGGAGGCTTGCAACTACACAGTGAAATACCTATATATCTCTTGAAAAAGGGTCATTTAGTTGAACCCCTTGGCCAAAGCATTATTAAGCCTGCTAGCCAAATCAAGGCATGACCATTAGCAGGTCCTAATACTAACTGATTAAAATTCTAATTTACCGCTATAATTAGAGGAAGAATGATCGCATTGGACCTGTCACAACCAGCTGCATTCAAGATCTACTCACTTGGAAAGTGGGCAGGGGCGAGCTTAAACCTGGGGACGGATGGGCCACTGACCTCCAAAACAGCTTGGACCAGCTGGGCAAAGTTAATAAACACACAGATACCCAGCAAGCTCTAACGAACCCCAAAAATTACCACATAATATATATGTAACCCTGTGTAGTTTTGGGGTTATAGTTCTTTCTCCTCCTGTACAATAATCCCTGGTAAGGGCAGGTTTGCCAGGAGTAATCATGGGGCTTTTCCCCCACACACATGTGCTGTGCAGTAAAACTTTGAAGATAGTGTCATCAGGCTCTGTGTCCAACTATAGTGACACAGGGGTGGTGCCTATTGAAGCTATTTAGTGCACAGCACTACCTATGAGTGAGGCTAGTCTGACCCAGCAAACTGCCAGGGCTCTGGCAGGTTTTGTGGCCCTCCCTCAGGGGAGTGGTGCGCGAGAAGACTATTCCCCTTACTCCATTAGGAAGTAAAGGAAGAGCTAGACCTGCTTTGAGTGCCCTTGACTGGGAGTGCAAGGTCAGGGACTTCTTTTGGGTTGGCAACCTATTATGATCGGCTAAGAAGACCGGTTGCAGGATGGGCAGTCTGCCATATGTTGCTGTAATAAAGTATGCTGTTGCTAAAGAACCCTTCTTGCCTGAGCTTGGAGTCATTTAGGAAGAAGGTGCACATAGAGATTTTCTTTCAGAGACTCCTCCCTACAACACTGGGGGTCTGGAAGAGATGGAGGCACTGTACCAAGAGTGAGAATGACTCTCCTCATACCTGGAGAGCCAGTTCTGATGATATCCCCCATAACATCGCGGGAGACTCAGGAGTCCTGTAAGCCAGCAGGTGCACCACACTATACCATATGTAACATGGGTCATTTTCCACATGATAGGGCCAATGTGAAATTGGGTGGGGGAAACACCGTTACATATACGTATGCAGCGCACTTTCCCCCACCCCCTTGGAGGATGTGTGGCTAAGGTGTGTGTGGTACAATAGCAGTGGCTCACAGGAGGTCTGAGCATCCACTGCAGGGAGCCTGGGGTGTATACCGGTACAGTGTTCTTCAGCGCCTCCACCTGTAACGGATTCTACTGTGTGGAATTACCCATTACAGGGTATATATATATATACTTATACAATAACCACACACGGGGTAAAACATAAAATAACAACTTTACTGCAGAACAAAAGTATGGCTACTGGTTACAGCCTACCCGCCAGGCCTCGCAAAGCTGTAACCACCTGCCAAGTGCCCCACACTCCTGTCCACAGTCCCCACTGTACCTGATGGGGCCCTTGGTCAGCGCTGCCACTATAGTGTGTGTTGGGGCACTTGTGCGTGGGGTACCTGCCAGGTGCATCCACACCCGGGTGCGCTGCGTCCTGTGGTGGGGTACACGGACCCAAAGATGATCCACGACTCTGGTGCTTCCACCTCCGCCTGGGGTGGTCTCCACGTGGGGTGTCCACCTCAAGGATAGTCTCTTCCATGGGATGGTCTGGTCCCAGACCACCAAGGGCCAGGATGCCACTGTGTCCTGGCTGAGTCCCTCACTACTAGCTACATGGGCAGTATCCCTATCCATGTGCCTGTCCCTGTAGCAGCTACAAACTGAGGGGGGTTGGGCCTAGCTGGGGCCTATCAGGGGTCTCTGGCCTAGTGCAGATGCCACATGCACCTGCACACTCACACCCTACCCCTTCAGTGTACAGCTTCCAACTCACTAACTGCCCTAACTGTCCTAACAGTCCTAACTGTCAGCTCAACTAACGTTCCAATCTCCCCTCAGGAGATCCTAGCAGCCCTATTGGTTGCCTGGTAACATGTGGTCTGCATCCTGAAGGTAAGAGGGAGACCTGGATACATGTATATAAGTGTCAATTGGAGTGCTAGTGGGCGTGGCTAAATGTATACAACAAAAAACAAAGAAGCCCAAAGCTACATCCAATATGACAAAAAAACAAAGAAGCCCAAAGCTACATCCAATATGACAAAAATACACAGTTAAATACCTATTCATCTCTTGAAAAAGAGTCATTTAGTTAAACCGCTTGGCCAAAGTATTATAAGCCTGCTAGCCACATCAAGGCATGACCATTTGTTACACATTTAAGGTTGTATCTATTACCATATATACTGGTTATAGTTTATAGGTATATATCTGTTAATATCATTGGAGTTTATGATATATTTATTTGTCATTGGCTTTTTTATTTAATTGAATTTAGTTAGTTGTTGTTATTAATTAATTTTTATATGATTTATGTACTTTATATTCTGTATTGTGTTTAAAAATATATATTTGATAACCGTCCCTAGTGAGATTACAGAGCAGAGGTGACTGTGAAGTCTTCGTTTGGTGCATGGGCAGGTCCCATAAAATGCTTATTTTAATCAGACTAATTGTAAGTGTGCAATTGTCTTGTCCATGGTTTATTAAAATGTCAATCTGATTTTACACAAGGATCGGGCGCTTTTTCTCTTTTCTTTTTTCTAATATATATATATATATATATATATATATATATATATATATATTATTACATTTATCAATTATATACATGTTTATATTATACCACTTATCACATAACTTTTTAGCGCTACTCTTTGGGTGTGTTTATATATATATATATATATATATATATATATATATATATATATATATATGTAGCCCCGAGGTAAATTTAAAATCCCTGCCCTTCTGCCGTGAGTGCCGTGGGGTCGCGGGTGCCGCCGGAGGCAGCGGTGGACCCGCCGGCGCTTCACGAGGGTGGGGGCCAGTGAAGGGAGCGCTCGGCATCCCTGGAGGTTCGGGCGGCTCCGAGAGCAGGGCGCCGCCATCAGCCGTCAGGTCGCGCATGCGCGGTAGCAGGCAGGCGCAGGGAAGGCCCCAGATAGGTCGCGCATGCGCAGAGGGGGGTAGAAAGCTAAGGAAGCCCCAGGGAGATCGCGCGAGGGCAGGACAGGGAAAAGAGGAGTTGAGGCGGCCATTAGGGGTTCGCGCATGCGCAGGGCAGGTGCACACGCGGCCCCAATGCTTTAGGCAGCCCCTGGGAACTACAATTCCCAGGAGGCTTAGGGAGACAGGCATCAGGTGCCTGAGTGTTGCCAATAGGGCTGGAGGAAGCTCAGCCCGGGAATATAGATACATTTCCCGGGCTTTGCATGCGTCAGTCAGGCAGAGGAGAAGGAAGGAGTAGGAAGGGTGCAGGGAGCGCGTGGCTCCTGTACCGAGGTAAGGGTTCTCCCTAGATCCCCAGGCAGGCCCCAATTCCCGGTAAGGGCAGGGGGTAACTGAAGAGGGACGGCCATAGCTAGGGAGGTGACCCTTAGGTGTGGAAGGTGCTGGTTTGGCAGTGCCACAGCGGAGAGGGCTGTGGGCACTGGCAAAGAGGCACAGTGTGCAAGCAGTGGAATTGCTGCGGGATCCAGGTGGCTGTGTGTGATTGCAGCTGTCTGTGTGTGTTGTCGCTGCATGTGCTGGGCGCAGTGCGTGCAGTGTGTGTGAAGCGTGTGTGGATCCCTGCAGGCTGACAGTGTGAGCTGTGTGTCGGCTGCAGGTGAGTTAGGCTGTTAGGATTAGCCAGTTACAGAGAGGACTGGGTAGCTAGGGGAAGGGGCGGCAGGTTATGGTTCCACAGGCCCTAGGAGTTTTCCCCAAGCCATCCCAGGTTGCGGTTCATCAGGGACAGGCCCTAGGTTAGGGTTGCTGTCACTCTAGGAGTAGTTAGTGATAGGAAGGGATAGCGGCGGTTGCTGTTCCCATGCGGTTGGTGTTGCCGTGATCCGGTTGCAGTTCCCGTGGAGCGGTGGGACCCTCGTTGGGGTCCACCGGCAGAGTACCTGGAAAGGATCAGACGGATGTCTGACCCTTTGAGAAGTGTATTGCGGTCCCGAGCATCGGAGTGCTCGGAAGGTATCTCAAGTATTCTAAGTGCACCAACTGGGCCCTAGCTTAATTTAGTGACTGCGCAGTCACCCACGACCTTCCGTAGGATTGCGGGACATTGGGTGTGGGGGATCACAGGACACTGGGTGGGGAACACCAGACATTGGGCTGATGTGATGCGGATAGAGCATCTTGTTATGTTATGTGATGTTATGTAATGAGTTATATGTGTGTGTTAAGTATAGTTATTGGTTTATCGTATACGTGTGTTATTGTATTTCTTACCCAGGGCTATCTTTCATAACGGGGGATCCTGGGTAAGTGGAGGCGCTGCACCAGGTAATGGTAAGGGTTTCCTCAGGCTCCCAGCTAGCGGAGGCTCAAATCTCCTGGAGCCACAGGTGTTATACAGTTACCAGTAACCCTTTAGGAGCAGGTGTGTTGCAGGGAAAGGGACCGGTTAGACCACGAGGGGCCAATGTGAGATTGGGTGGGTCGGCCGGTTCACAAAAAGGGTTACATATATATATATATATATATATATATATATATATATATATTTATTTACTGTGGAGGGTTTTTGTCACTTTTTTTACCCACCATAACCTAAAGGACAGTGGTGATTACCTAGTCTAGTCTCAAACCTGCTAGCCATTAAGACCAGCCTCACACTGATGATACCCATCAAGGTTGAAACATGTATGTGAGTTGGTCTAATGGCTTTGCATCTCATCCCAGCCTCTGTCTAAAAGCTGTGTTTAAAACAGCATGGATTGGCTTGTGTAATACGAGCTTGAGACAAAAGGTGGCACTGAATGCTCATTTGCATGTCATTTCCCAGAATCCCTTGCTGCAGTGGAAGCGCTGTATGCTGGGTGACAATGGGGAAAGACAGGGTTGCAGACCTGTCTAAGACATGCAAATGAACATACAGTAATATTTACAGTTGCTGTATGCTTTACTGTGGAGGGTTTTTGTCACTTTTTTTTACCCACCATAACCTAAATGACAGTGGTGATTACCTAGTCTAGTCTCAAACCTGCTAGCCATTAAGACCAGCCTCACACTGATGAAACCCATCAAGGTTGAAACATGTATGTGAGTGGGTCTAATGGCTTTGCATCTCATCCCAGCCTCTGTCTAAAAGCTGTGTTTAAAATAGCATGCATTGGCTTGAGGATTGGCTTGTGTAATACGAGCTTGAGACAAAAGTTGGAACTGAGTGCTCATTTGCATGTCATTTCCAAGAATCCCTTGCTGCAGTGGAAGCGCTGTATGCTGGGTGACAATGGGGAAAGACAGGGTTGCAGACCTTTCTAAGACATGCAAATGAACATACAGTAAAATTTACAGTATATATATATATATATATATATATATATATATATATATATCATACTAATTTGAATGAGACTCATTAAAATGTTGCAGTCACTTCTACTGTCATATCCAGCTTGTAAAAAAAAAAAAAGCAAAAAGGATAATGTACTTTGATAGAATAGACATTAATATACTAATACATACTGTATATGCATAAAACTCTCTCTATTAGCACAATGGAATTGATTATTTGGAACATTTCTTTTTGTTTTGTTTATTTGATGGAAAAAAAGGTTAGAAAACTAAAAGTGACACATGAAGTAGGTTCATTTGCATGTCATTACCCAGAAGCCTTGTCTGCAGTTGAATCCCAGTAAGATGTGACAATGAGGTGAATGAAGGGCATGGGTTGCTGTCCCTTATACAATGGAGATAATTTAGGTCAAGCATACATATAGTAATAATAATAAATAGTATTTATTTGAGGGGTTTAACTTGTTTCCTTGGTTCAATGTTAAGGATCATGTTGGTTCATTGTTAAGCCAGTCCAGGCTTGTCGCTTTGACCCCATTGTGGTGTTCTCTCGTGCCTATCCTCAATATTCCCTTCCCCAGTGTCCATTTTTCTATGAACGTAGCCCCGGTTTCCCTTCACACCTATGCCCCCAAGAATTCGTCTGGGCAGTAAAAGTATTGCTTCTCATCAATTTGGCCCCCACCCACATCTTTCCTTCTCTGCCCTTACAGACTTCAAGGCATTTCCTGCAAGTTCCATGCATCCTCATCTTGTCAAAAATAATTTGTCAGCGAGTGGGATCTGTCTGCAATGTGAACCCTCCCCTCCCTCTCCCAAGACAAAGGGTTTACCCTCCACACCTTGCCGCCCACTCCTTCAGGGCTCTTTTCTTTGTCAAATAGTGACAGCAACTGGACCAGTCCACCTCGTAAGGCACGTATCTGTCATCTAGGCACAGGACATTTGGGGGATCTTAAATCCGTATGCCTAATTCATATTATGTTACTTATTATGTTACTTCCGTTAGTATGCCCAGAGGAAGGGAAGAGCGGCAGTCATGGTTCTTGAAATGTTTCCACCACAGAGTTTTTCTTTCTGTTATGCTGTAAACTTTCTCCAAGTTTCAGGATGGGATAACCCTTTTGAAACTTTTATGCTCAGCCCCACACATTCTACAAAAAGTAGGAAAAAAAAGTTTCGAATTCAATAACTTGTTACTAAACTATTACCATTGTAACCAAACCATCATCTTCTCATCTATGTACACACAGGACAAGTAGAAGGCTATAACCTGTATTTGTGGCAGTAGCAGTTCCAATCTAGGGTTTCAGTCTGCCTCACTGCAGGAGGCTGCCTCGAAGAGCTTACAGCTAAGTAATAATAAACGAAGAGAAAGCACAAGGCATATTATGAAATTATCAGTGTTGTAAGTCTTAGAAAATAAAATAGATGTACAATGTTAAATCTCCGTCAAAACCAATGTCCCAAACTAAGGAGCACTCGAAATGTCATGTATTATACAAAATGGAAACCAGATAAAAATGAGCTCAACCTCATCACACAATAAAAAACACAAATATACAGAGCATATTTTTTGACATATAATAAATGTAGTGAGAGCACAAGGCATATTACTTAAAAAAATGCTGATGGCAATTGTGGTGGACGAACAAGGTAATCTAGGAAATTGTGTTGGTTTTCAACGATTTTGCCCTACTTTAAACAGCTCCCCTTGTGTCAGTTGAATATGGTATTTTCCCGATTTGTGCCAGTTAAAGATTTGTAGAATGTCAATATAAAAAGTGATGGAATTTACAAGCTCAGGTGATGTGCACTGGGTATCAGCACTAGGGTTCAAACCTGGGAATTGGCACCACTCTCTGCAAAGCTCTTGCTATTTAAATGGTATAAAGATGTGCATTCCTCATATTGGGAGAAAAGTGACTGCAAATTGTCTTTGGATATTATAGCCTTTTGCATATTCCAAAACATGATTCTTTTGTGATCATTAATGAGGTCTCCATAGCATATATCAACTTTATTATTTTATATCTAATTAATCTTTAAAAGACAAACCAGAGCTGCCATGTTGTGATGTTATTTATATGAACAGAGGATGTATATCAGGGCAACCTGCTCCTGTTTTGTTCTGTTTACATTGGGAGTAGAGATGTGCAAAACAATTGTGAATAGGTCAGACCTGAGTCACAGCAAAGTCATAATTTGCCAAGCATTTTAATTAATGCTGCTAACTCCCATCCACATCCTGAGATACATAGAGAGATACTGTACATGTGAACAAACATTGACTTGTGTAATCATCTTTGCCCTGTGACCATACTACCCCACATACCTCCTTGTGTTCCACCTACGCACGAAAACACCAAGACACAATTGTGTGTGAAAATGGCCACAGCATTTTATTCACAATTCAATACATACAACCTTATACCAAGAACCCGCCATACGTGCTCAGTGGGCCAATCCAAATTCCATAACCGACATTCTGCCACAACCAACATTCCATTCTTTGCCCCAGTATTGCAGCTGGGAGACTTTATAAATAATCCCTACTGGAGGTTGTCTTATGGAATATCACTAGTTAGTAAACATACTCATAGTATCTGCTACAGCTGTACAAACCAGCAAAGTAAAATATTATCATATAAAGCATTGTTTGCCAATCTGGCAGTGAATGGGTTAAATACATAAAGGGAGGTCTCAGATAAAATAATCAGTTTAATAGCTTAGCGAAAATAAATATATGTTTATAGAGCTCCCACTCTATTGTAATAGCAACATACTGTATATTTATTATTGGGACTGTGCTAGTGAATGTTTTATGTATAATAGGCTTCAAAATGTCATCACAAATTCATTCACAAAACCAGCAAAAATATCTTTAACAAATGTGCTTTCACTATTTAATCCCTCAGATACTAACGGGAAGCATCGCAGGAAATGGAAATGACAGCAATGGGTTAATCTGGGAAAATGTAAAACAAACTTTGTACCTCTCATCCTAGCACTAGAGATGGGCGGATTACTTTCATCCACAGAAATTCGCGATTCAGTCTTAAAAACTGCAAAATTCCAAGTGGATACCTTGGAAAAAGTTATTTCTGTGTGGAAAAGGAGGACACCTGAGGTACCCTGGGAGATATGCTAATTACAATGCAAAGTATTTTTAAACGAGTGCCATCCCACACTTCCTAAAATTATTTAGATATCAATTACTGTATATAGAATGGTGAACTGTTGTTAGACCCAACAGAACTAGAACCACAACCACTGCTCTTCTGATCTGCAGCTCTAGCAGTGTGAGCAGAACCAGTTGATGGCTAGCAGTGCACCACTGTCTACTAGTACACTGCCAAGGGATATCTAGTTTGTTGATTTTAATCGTGAAAGGATCTTAAGCACAATGTAACATTGAAAGAACTTTAAGCACAACATAATAATATGTAATAATATGTTCTAGGTGAGACTAAACCAAACACAGGTTTTCTGACACACAAGTAAAATCAAAGTGAAGCGCAGCAGATAAAGCAGATGGAGAGAAAAAGTAATATAACAAAATAGGGGGCATCATTTGATATATGCATTATTCTTTTGACTAAAGGACAACTTTCTTGACAAACACAACTGACTAGCGTTGCCTTTGAGTGCTGGGGTTTACATATGTTTAAATTAATTTAACAAAGTGATCTGCTGACTTGAGTTAGTACTTCTAATATTATAAAGTTTAAAGACAGTGTGCCATATTTACTAAGCAGTGTTCTGCCATCAGGAACCTTTGGTGCTGGAATTCATTACAGCCTATTCAATTATTGGACAGTAAGGTGTCTTCCAGCTCCAGAAAGTGTCTCATGGAAGATGACTGCTTATTACAGTAGATATGGTTCTCTATCCCAGAGAGGGTTAAGTGCTTTGTACCGGTACTGTATGAGCACTCAGTGAGAAGTAGAGATCAAATGTATGATGTGACAATGATATTAGCAAACACAAACTGGTATAGCTCACACTGCTAGAGCTGCTGTCCTGAGTAACAGAAGTTGTGTGGGTTCTAATCCTGTTGGGCCAGACACCAGTACACCATTCCTGTCACTATGTGCTTTAGGCTTGCTCAATATAGTTCTTATGTAAATCCTTTAAAGAAGTGTGGGATGTGACCCATTTAAATATACATTGCATATCTTCCAGGGTACCTTAGGTGTGCTCCTTTTTCAGCACAGGAATCTCTTCCTAAGTTAATTGGAGTGAGGTTTGAGGATATATATATATATATATATATATATATATATATATATATATATATATATATATATATATATATGCAACTGGACATATGAGCAAACTGAAGTCGTTTTCTTTGGATTTTACAGAATCCAATGACAGATTCAGAGGTATACACTATTATTTTAGTACCCAATCTGCTGATGGATTTTAGTGTGTGGATCGGATTTAGGTAAAATCAGCTGTGGAAATCCACGGATTGGATTCAGACAAGTCTGTCTATCTAACTAGCACTTACTATAACTTTATTTTTTGATAAATTGTCAAAATCTCCACCGAGCTAATAAAAATAACCAGAAGTGAGGTGGGGGGAATTTTATTTGATCAAATAAATAGAAAATTAACCGAGTTGAAATCTTCAAAAACAAGGAAAAAACACCCTCGCAGCATACTAAATAAGAGTATTTCCAAGTCTATCAAGATACTTTACCACAAATGTGTCTAGCTTTATTTGTGTATCTCAGCCGGGCATATGGGAAAAGGATTTATGGAGAATTATGAGTTATACAAAGTTACCTGACACATTTATTTTCATCTTTGACTATTATGACAGTTCTTCACACGTGAGTAGGATTTAACCTGGTCAGTCAAAGTATATATCATCAAATGTACAATATTTAAAAACAAATGTGTTATGATTGAACGCAAATAGATGACAATCTTAAGAGATAAGATAAATGACATTTTCAGCACGTACTGTATGTGTAATCCAAAAAATAGTACCAGCACTCTCTGTCTCACAGCTACAGATATAAGCGAATACCAGTGTAGGGCAAATGAATAATTTAATGACACTAATAATAAACTGAAAATATAGCAACAATAGCCAATACGCCAGTGCAAGAATAAATATCACCATAGAGGAAATGAAAATATAGGTGGTAGAGGGGAAAGAAGGAGAAGGGGAAAAAAACACAAAAGAAAATCAAAAAATCACAAAAATGGAAAAAGGTAAGCAAACTAGGGGGGCGACGTTTCGAGGGGTGACCTCTTCATCTGGCCCATTCCCCCTGGTCCCAAAGGGTCCCAGAGGTACTTCCCTAAGCCTTCCCTCCCCACTGTCAAATGATCCCACACTTAGCTAATGATATAAATCTAAAGTCTAAAGAGGGCAAATCACATAAGCCCTCTTGACAAGGCACCAGGAAGGCACATAAGAACTTGACAAGGCACCAGGAAGAGGGTTTGCTTATACTTGTTCACTGATTGATATCTGATATCTGCATATGTTCTGTGTCTTTCACAATATTCTTGTATCTACATTCAGTGGTTGATATTTGATATCTGCTTATGTGATTTGCCCTCTTTAGACTTTAGATTTATATCATTAGCTAAGTGTGGGATCATTTGACAGTGGGGAGGTAAGGCTTAGGGAAGTACCTCTGGGACCCTTTGGGACCAGGGGGAATGGGCCAGATGAAGAGGTCACCCCTCGAAACGTCGCCCCCCTAGTTTGCTTTCCTTTTTCCATTTTTGTGATTTTTTGCTTTTCTTTTGTGTTTTTTTCCCCTTCTCCTTCTTTCCCCTCTACCACCTATATTTTCATTTCCTCTATGGTGATATTTATTCTTGCATTGGCGTATTGGCTATTGTTGCTATATTTTCAGTTTATTATTAGTGTCATTAAATTATTCATTTGCCCTACACTGGTATTCGCTTATATCTGTAACTGTGAGACAGAGAGTGCTGGTACTATTTTTTGGATTGTTAGTACTTCTGAAGGGTATTAGGGTCCCTTCCTGTTCCGTGCACCCTGCAACCTTGCTGAGTATTTGTGTCAGAGTGCTATCTATCACCCCCCCTTTGTACTGTATGTGTGAGTTAACCTGCGTTATAACAATTTAAATAATGCTTGATAAATGTAATTTACAGTATTTAAACTATCCATTTATGTGGATATTTTACTGCTTTTGTATAAGTAACACAATATATGTCAGAAGGATTATAGCCCTGTAAAATGTTTTTCAGAAAAATAATTAATGCAGCTGGAATGCATCAGTCACACTCTCTATTCAAATACCTGTCACCAAGATATTAATTTATCAGCCTTCTCACAAGGTGCATAGGATTATGGGTAAGGTTGGACAGCGTTGCCAACCGTTAATTAATACATTTACATTGTAGGTGTGGAAAGTCAAGAAAGGTAACAAAACAGGCCTTGCAGGGAGGAAACTAGATAATTAAGTATTACAAACATCATATGTCATAATTACCATGATCTTGTAAAATCCGAATGATCAAGTGCTCAACCTCAGCAAAAAAGGTAAAGCTAAGACATAGTATATTCGTATTACCTTTTCTTTTTGTTGTTTGAGAAATTAATAGATATGCATATTTTTCATTAACCTTTTCTGCTCTAAACAGGAAAACTATATACTGTATATATACAGGTGGTCTCCATAGGTCTCACGCAGAACCACGGAACAAACCCTGAATGTAAAAAAAATAAACCTGGCCTATACATTCAATACATACAGCCCCCCCCCCCCCCCAACACCTACAGTACAATAATGTGCAAAATAACTATTATCCAGATAGGGATAATAGATTATTTGCCCATTATTAAAAACATTAACTAGCATATTCAAATAAATAAAGTACTACTGACCTCATCAATAAGAAGTCTCCGTCGCCAGCTACATCCTTGTCTTGCCCACAAAATACATAGCCAAAACAAAGCCAAAACATTGCAATTACATTCAGATATCAATTAACCCCTTAAACATCTTATCGGATAATAACCGCAAAGGTAATTAAGGGGTTAAGCCACACTGGCCCAATACCCACCCTTCACCCATTAATTTGTACAGTGGCTTCATCATGCAATATATATATATATATATATATATATATATATATATATATATATATACACAGAGAGAGAGAGAGAGAGAGAGAGAGAGAGAGAGAGAGAGAGAGAGAGAGAGAGAGAGAGAGAGAGAGAGAGAGAGAGAGAGAGAGAGAGAGAGAGAGAGAGAGAGAGAGAGAGAGAGAGAGAGAGAGAGATACACACATGATGAACCAATATACAAATAAATGTAGAAGGGTTATCAAAAACATGATGTACTCCAAATAACACTTCTCCATACAGACACACTACAATAAAATTAATTTCCTTTAATAATCCTAACTGAACTTACAATCACAATCATCAACTGCCAAACAAATACCTCAAATGCCAATCAACACATAGCATTTATATTGTATATATGATGCATACAATCTATGCACCATATAAATTCTGCAAATGAAAGTTAACAATAACATTGCAAGCAAAATAGAAATACCTCACAACAAGTATACAATTTTAACCAATCCAGTAAACATAAATCAATTACCATTCATTAATGACATCCCTAAACAATTTACATTCCATCCCTAACAATTAAACAATTAACAAATTCAAGCCTTTAACATAACAATTTAGCCTGTGAAAAAATATAAGTACCAACAAGAATACAAAATTGAAAACCAAGGCTAACCCTGACCTCAAGTACACCATACAATATCAACAATTACATCTATCTAATTTTAAAATACATTATACACACATTTATGCATAGCAGCATAGACAAATTAATTTAAAACACATCAAATCAAGCTTTTAAAACAACATAATTTCTTACCCTGTATGTATATATCTCTCTAGACATACATACATACATACAGTGGCAAGAAATGATATACCACAAATAAATAAATACACATGTAAAAAAAGCTTTAAAAAAAAAATAACAAGTTAAATAAAATACATTTCTTTAGTTCACTTACCATTACTTGACCCCACCGACTCCCATTGAACAGCTTACTCACGAACAAAACCACCAGGCACAGGAACCCATAAAATAAAAAAACATATCTGAATGTAATTGCAATGTATTGGCTTTGTTTTGGCTATGTATTTTGTGGGCAAGACAAGGATGTTGCTGGCGACGAAGACTTCTTATTGATGAGGTCAGTAGTACTTTATTTATTTGAATATGCTAGTTAATGTGTTTAATAATGGGCAAATAATCTATTATCCCTATCTGGATAATAGTTATTTTGCACATTATTGTACTGTAGGTATTGGGGGGGGGGGTGTATGTATTGAATGTATAGGCCAGGTTTATTTTTTTTACATTCAGGGTTTGTTCCGTGGTTCTGCGTGAGACCTCTGGAGACCACCGGTATCTCACGGGTATCAGGCTGGTGGTTCCACGGGTGACACATGCGGGGATGAAGCGGTGGCCTCACATCTGTGGGGGCACTGCAGACCCGTAGTCTGTGGGGATGAAGCGGTGGTCCCACATCCATGGGGGTACCGCGGACTCGTAGTGAGCACTCGTGAGTTCCCCAGACCCCCATGGGAACCACCCGAGGCCCCGCAGACACCTGTGGGTCTGACCCGGGGCTCCAAACATCCTTGGGCCTACTGTGGGGACCCAATTGTGGCCCACGGTGACCCAAGGAGACCACCTGGGGGCCATGGCGCTTGGCGGGACACACCAACAGGCCTCCAGAACCTGTTTGAAAAGGGCTGCTGGTACCCTGTAGGTCTGTCAGGTGCCCCACCAGCCCACCGGGGACTCGCGTGGGGCTGTGTTATGAACCCTGTTTGTAAAAGGATAAATCTTGTATTTATGGGGGGGGCACAGGGGGTGGGTAATGTATTTAATAAATATAATGATGTTTATTGTGTGTCACTGTATTGTTTTTATTGTGGGTACCGGGGGTGTAGGGGGGGTGGGGGCAACGGTATGTGGGTAGGCCTCCCTTGTGGGTAGTGGGTGAGGGTGGTTAGGCCTCACGGGGTGGGGGGTTAGTGTGGGAGGGTATGTAGGCGTCCCAAGTGGTGGGTGAGGGTGTGTTAACCCCTTAATGACTGAAGCGGTTATTAACCGCTATGGTGATTAAGGGGTTAGGGAACATTACATTGGATGTTTTCATTTTTGTGTCTGTTTTGCAGCAGCGGAGGGGGCATGGGCAGGATGAAGAGGAGGATGCCCTTCATCGTGGCAGCCGGAAATGGGTGGTGAGTACTATATGTATTTAATGTATTTATTGGTTTGTATGTATTTCAAATACACAGGGGGTGTATGTTGTTTATTGCTATGTTTATTGGGGGCAAATGTCCCCAATAAATATGCTATTGTGCCTTAACCCCTTCATTGCCTTAGCGGCTATCCGCTATGGTAATGAAGCAGCATTAATGTATTTTTCATAATAGTGTGTGGAAGCAGGGGGTCCCCTGAGCTGAACAGCATTGATTTGTGGCCCAAGGGACCCCCTGCTCACTGTACACTATTATTAAAAATACATTCATGCTGCTTCGTTACCGTAGCACATAACCGCAAAGGTAAGGAATGAGTGTTTATTTATATATGTGTTTTACTCATAGTGTAGATGTGCAGATGGTCTCCGGAGCTGAAAAGCTTTGGTTTTAGGTCCGGGGACCCCCTGCTTCCCGAGATACAGGCCCCTTTAGGGGGTGCCGGTATCCCTCTGCTTTGTTTACATTCCGCGGTCACGTGATCGGGACCTTTAAATGCAGAGGGATACCGGCACCTCATAAAGGGGCCTGTATCTCGGGAAGCAGGGGGTCCCCGAATCTGAAACCAATGCGGTTCAGCTCCGGAGACCCCCTGCACATCTACACTATCAGTAAAAGTTGTTTATAAATACTTTATATTTTGCCGATGTTTGCGCAGAGAGAGCGGCTTGTCTCTCTCTGCTGCAAACACCTATCGGCACAAAAGGCGTATCTGGAGCCATAAGGACGAAACACGTCAGAGGATCCTCCTCGTGTGGTTTAACCTGGGCTTGTATGCCTGAATAAAGTTATTTTTTGCTGCACCCTGCCTCCAGCCTTCTTTCACAGCAGTGCTCATCCGATTCCTCTTCTACTCTGCTTCAACATGGACCGAGGCACGCAACGGCACAGGGACCATCCAGTCCTCCAGCAAGGGAAACACAGCGGAATTCAGCCACAGAAGAAGAAAGAAGTGAGTACACTACCCTTCTAGTTGGGACTATGGGAGGTTGATTGTAGCCCACCCACTGTGGGACCGCCGGGTAGAGTCACATACTCACCGGACAGGTTAGACGGCTCTCTCTCTCCCCCCACCTCATGGACTGTGATTGTTGTGCTGTGGCTGTCCCTTTTATATTGTATGGACTTTGATTATTACCGATGTCACTAATAAGGATGATGGTTACCCTGTGCCAAGTGTTTATACAAGCAAAGATATGCATAAATGAATGATTGCACTGGACTGATATAGAGCATCCAATTAAAGGAGTTTCCCTTACCCACTTTGTATCGGCACAGGCTCATCGGCAGTTTTGCTTTTGCAGTGATTCGGCAGGGATCAGCATGGATTCGGCCCTTACTGAATACTGCGAGGGCAAATCGCCAAAAAAAGGCCTATCGGCAACCCTTGCCGAAGAGATTTTATCGGGGCTTACTGCATGAGGCCCTAAATTCCAAAACCACATGGAAAAAAGAGGAATGATAGTCTCCACACCACCATGGTCTATACGCAATAATACCCTTTGGGAAAAAATGCTCACAAAGGAACATTTAATTCAACCAATGGTATATACAAATAAAGAATGATATACAACTAGGATTATCCATACAAAATGCCTGCCATGTTGTCTTTAATAACTAGACATAATTAAATGTCAAATAAACTTGTATAACCTAGTTCATGAGAATTCTCACATCCTCATGTTTGCAAAATATTATAATAAATACATATTTATACAGCGCGCATCTTTCCCATTTAAACTCGCCACACGCATCCATGTTAAACATAGCAGAATTCGAACTTTTCTGCATATGGAGAATAAAACTCTCCAAAAAAGCTACTTTTTATGAAATTCGCCAAATTGAAAATTTGATGCTCTCTGCATGAGGCCCTATATGTGTCATGAGAGCAATAAAAAAAATACATTTTTTTGATTGCATCATATATATGAAAGATGTAAACCAAGGCATTGTGCCTACATTTGAAGCAGATTGTTAAAATATTGAAATGTTAATGCAACTCAGAACTACAGGGTGTTTGGAAGTAAGGAAAGGGGAAAACATGAGGGGAAAAAACACTGAATTGTGAAAAGTAGCTTCTTTTACTCTCCTCAACTCCCTCACTGATATGCACTCACCCTAATACATGGATGCGTGACCATTTCTATTGTTAACCTATTGGCAAAAAATGCATTTGTTGAACCTTATTCATCTACTGTAGGTTTTCAAAGCTTTTGCACGATTGGCCATTAGCTATCACACATTCAAGTTGTATTTACGAGGTCCATAAAAACCATTCAGGATTTGCATTCAGTGATATTTATTCTTTATCATTTCAGCATCTGTACCAGCTAATACATGCCCGGGCCCAAACCCGGCCCAAAGATGCCAAGGTAGGAAAATCTGCATGATCTTAATGTTTACGGAAGGTCCAGTAATTCATAGGGTGCATAGTCACATATGCATAGTCACACTGTTTGTGTTTTTTTTTTTTAATCTTTACAGTACTTCCAATACATCATTGGTAAATCATAGTAATTGCTACACTTATTTTATTACTATGGGGAAACAACAATCATTTTAATCTGGTGCATAAAATGGAAAGGAAAGAATGTATGTAGAGACCATAATGATGCTTGTTATGGATAAAGTTGCTCATTTGAACCAGCAATATCCTTCACATCACTGCCTTCTCATTGTCTGTAATTGAAAAAAAGGGTTTAGCCTTTTTCCAAAATTACTCTTTAAAATAAAAAAAAATTCTTCACTGTTTTTTTTGTTTTCAAACTATTTCCTTTTATTGTTGTACATTTGTAAGAAACGTTATGGAAAAATCTCTTAACTTTCCTCAAAATTCGAATTTTCGTAAATGCTTATATATATATATGTAGAGGTATCAGTACCGTGTTAGCCGAGCTTCAATAATCAAAAAATAAATAGATGATACCGTTCTGTGGCTAACGAAATGCTTTTATTTGTGCGAGCTTTCGAGATACACTGATCTCTTCTTCCGGCGATGTTACAATGAATGAAGCAAAAGGTAAACTTAAAAACAGTGTCTCTTGGAATGTTATCTGTGCTGTTCCTTCCCCTGGTGTGGATGTGTTTTATGGCTAGAGGTGTTAAATGGTTACTGAAAGCAAGTGAAGAAAGAGTGTGTATGTGTATCAGTGTGAATAAAAATGAATGGAGAGCCCACAGTATAAACAGTGCTTTACACAAGGTGTGTGTGGAGTGGGAGTGGATATAAATGGTGTGGGTGGGTGTGGAAATGTGAGAGTTTGTAGCACAACTAAAAGTGTGTGTGGATACTTAGTGGTCCCTATTGGTGTATAGGGATGGAAAAACAAGGAGTATTAGTATGTGTGAGAGACAGCTGTGTGTGCATACATATAGCACAGTATGTACAGACATGGCCTTTGGCGCTTATGGGACGAGAGTTCACTACTGTCAGTAATGACTCATAAAATTTCGATCTCTGTTTAGGCCACTGCTAAGTGTCCCAAACAGTTGCATAAATTTTTATTCATGCAACCGTCTCTCTTTCGGGGTTTTAAGATTACCTTTGAGTATGGCAACCCTCAGATCGTTCATCTTATGGCCAGAGTCAGAGAAATGTTCGCCAACAGGACTGTCTCTTGTACCGCGTGTGATGCTGTGGCGATGCAGGTTCATTCTCTTGTTTAGCCCCTGCCCTGTCTCACCTATGTAGTAGCATATATATATATATATATATATATATATATATATATATATATATATATATATATATACGATTTCTTGACTGACATTTCCTACATTGAGAAGTAATTAATGTATCTTATCTCATCATTTTAAATTATACTTCTATTTCTCATCAGCTTCTGTTGACGCTTGTCACCAAAGCCAAGGAACTCAAAGCGCTGGAGGTACCGGAACTCAAACCACTGGAGGGAGTCAAAGCAGTGGTGGTACCGGAACTCAAACCAGTGGAGGTACCGGAACTCAAACCAGTGGAGGTACCGGAACTCAAACCAGTGGAGGTCAAGTGAGCCATGGATGTGGAGTGAAGAAATAAGGATCTCAATGCTGGACAAATAATCCCTCTGAATCATTGTATAGTGTGTCAATTTAAATGATTCAAAATTATATTAATTTAACTGTTCTGTACATTACTTCTTAAGAGATCAGCATTTACAAACCCTTTAAATGTGTCTGATTACACATATGAAAGAAAACTGATTAAAACACCTGCAATCTGATTTGTGCTGTAGATTTCTTAGAATGTATATTTGCATTGATTTAAAGGAAAGGTAATACAAAGCATTTTGTTGAACTAAGAGAAGAGAAAGCTGTATTATTGCAAGATTACAACAGAGGGCTCTATGTTATATACAGATCTTATGAACAGCTAAAAAATGTCAGTCCAAGTCATTAAATGTTTTCATGTGAGTTGTAGGAATGAAAATGCATTCACCAGACATAAGATTTCCATAAGAGGAGCCCACATTTATATCAAACTCAAGCAAAATATAATAAGAACTATCAAGAAAGAGTTTTTAACTTGGTCTTGTTTGGAGTGAGGTAAAATGTATATTCATATCGGTAAGAGCGGACAGCAATGCAAAACTATACAGTATGTTACTTTTTATTTGGCAGTCAAGGATTTAAGAGAATGCTTGTTAACATTAATTCACACACAGGCCCTATAACACATAACATCCCTCTCCCAAACACAGCCTGTACCCCAACATATACAGATCCCCTGAAACAGGACGTGTGAGTCTCATTCATAAAGGGAAAATAGGAAACAAAGAGTGCGCAAAAAACAACAATCCTAAAGGTAATGAGCAATCAGGAATACATATGGGCTCAATAGCTAATGAGAAAGAGAAAAAGGTGAATCAGGGCACAACGGATTTGTGAAAATTAATCTATTTTATTCAAGCCTTAAATACAACGTTTCGACCTAAACTCAGGCCTTTCTCAAGTGATAAAGTGGAATAACACAATTAAGCAAAAGTGTCTCTTATATAGTCTTTTACAGTATATAGTCTGTAAATTCCCAAGGTGCCTTCTGTTGGTAATCACTCACCAGTGTCTTGCATCTATTCTGATTAGTTTCATCCAGTTTGCAATTAAATAGCTAAAACATAACACAGAGAGTAGCAGTAAAATGTACACACATGGGCCTGAAAGCAGAACTGATCAAATATAAAAAAGCCTGTCTAATAATTAGTTTAATTTATATTAACAGGTTTTATTCTACGGGAGCCTTTGGGCATTTTTCTTTGTTTGAGGGTCATTCATGTTTATCAGTGGTCTCAATTAGAGATCAGTGAATTTTTTGGGCGGATTTGGATCCGCAGCAGATCGGCTGGTTTCTTTGGTCTGCGGATATCAGCAGATGAATCTCAAAAGGAGCGATTCAGTAGCCTTGATAACCAACTCATTGAGGATTTTGAGCTGTTCTCGCAAGGTAGCTATTCAGAAAGCCTTGATAAGTTGGTTAAATCGTGCAGGGAGTGCATTTTCTCGTGATTTCTGGCTCCCGGCCAAACACATCGTACGGGAGCCGGTGAGAAGGCCAAACTCGCAATTTTGTTAAAATCGTGCAATTCTAGTAGCCTTGATAATCTCATCGGGGCTCTGGAATTGCGATTTTATCAAAGATTCTTCTCACCAGTAAAAGCTTGTATTGACCCTAAATATATTTGTATATATTTATCATATCCCCGCTTAAATGCCACATTTTTAATAGAAACACATCTAATTTATCTAGACTTTCCTGATGTCAGATTTTCAATTCCCTTTATTCATTTGGTGGCTCTTCTCTGTACTTTTCTATTTCCATAATGTATTTTTATGGAGTGATGCCCAAAATTGTATTCTGTATTCATGGCGTGGTATTACTAATAATTTATACAGTGGCATAATCACACTTTACCTTCCATCCATACCATTTTTAATGCAAGATAAGATCTTATTTGCCTTTGCAACTACTGCTTGACATTGGGTTCTATTGATAGCTTGCTGTCTACAAGCACTCCTAAATCCTTCTCCATCAAGGATTGACCTAATTTTGCCCCATTTTATTTGTAAGAAAGAAGGTATAGGTACTGTGCAAGGAGGAGAAGGACCAGAGGCACTTGGAGTATTATTATAGAGACAATAATGAATAATTTTCTTCCAAAAACTGCAAGAACAGCCGCTGGGTCTATGGTAACAGTGTGAATTACAATTCCATGCATTATCTGTTAATAAGTGGTTATTGTTTTTTAAAAAAAAAAAAGCTGGCGAGAACCTGGCAAGAAGGGGTGCGAGAGAGGGACAGAAAAAAAAATGCATTTTCCTGCATCGAAATCGTGATGGGGTCTCACGAGCTGATACACATTAATACCATCACCAGAGACCCCCGGCATCAATCCAATGCAGGAAAAATGCATTTACAGGCAGCTTCATTTCCTTACCGGCTAACCGCTAAGGCAATGAAGGGATTAACTACCAGTGCCATGTTTATTGTGGGCAGTGGGGGTGGGTGAAGGTGGTATTTGGCCCATGTTGGGTGTTTAGACCTTGCGGGAGGGGGGAGGGTTGCGGGAGGAGTTAACCCCTTCATTACTATAGCGGTTCCCACCTCTATGGTAGTGAAGGTGTTAACTCCTCTTGCAACCTTCCTGGCAGGCCTAACCACCCACGCTTAAGCTACTGCCCCCTTAATCCACCTCCTCTGCCCCCAATAAACAGGCTATTCAAGTGGAACCCCTTCATTGCCTTCGTGGATAGCCGCTAAAGTAATGAAGCTGTTTTTATTTTTATACTAGTGTACATGAACAGGGGGTCTCCGGAGCAGAACCGCGTTGATTTCAGATCCGGGGACCCCCTGCTTCCCAAGATACAGACCCTGTTATGGGGTGCCGGTATCCCCATGCAATGTTTAAATGTCCTGCGTCACATGACCGGGACATTTAAATGCATAGGAGATACTGGCACCCATATCTGGACCTGTATGATCATGGGCCTGTGGGAAGCAGGGGTCTCCCGACCTGAAATCAACGCAGTTCTGCTCCGGAGACCCCCTGCTCTCGTACACTAGTATTAAACTTTTTTATAAAAACACTGCGATCGCAGTCCAGGGGGGCGCACGATTGTTCAGGGGGGTGCGGCGGTTGCAGAGGCCCCACACTCTTCCCCCAAGGCATTTAAATGAATGTCGAGGGATCGCGTGAGGCCTCTTCAACTTCACTTACATTCTCTTCAGTGACAAATTGCCATGGCTACGTGGTATCAAATGACATCGCAGGGTTATGTGACATCACGTTTGCATGGCAACATGATGTCACCTGACCCCGCTGCATAATTTGACGTCGGAGAGCCAAAGAGGAGGTAAGGGAGAGGGGGGATGTGAACAGGGAGGGAAGCAGGAAGGGGGGCGCACGCTGGAAAGATTGCGCACTGCCGATCTACACAACTGGGGACATTACTAGGTTTCAAAATATAGCACCAGGTTTCTATACAATTAAGAATAATCCCATTGCTCTTATTGGGGGTTCTATTGTTTGAAATGCAGCAAGCTAAAGCTTACAGGGAGCCATGTTATATGGTTTTGAAGCAAAATGTGGCACTGTGTGCTCATTTATATGTCATTTCCCAGAATCCCTTGCTGCAGTGGAAGCACTTGGTGATAATGGTGAAAGGCAGGGTTGCAGTAATATTTCCATTTGATTAAATATATATATATATATATATATATATATATATATATATATATATATATATAATTTGAACAAGACTCCTTCAAATGTATCAGTCTTTCTGCATTTCTGTTGTCTAATGTCATATCTATTGTCCCCTCCAGCTACAGTAGTAAAAAAAAATATAAGAAACTAAACGGATACTGTACATTAACAGAGTGTAACATCAATACACTAATACATTTTAACTGGCTCGGTTAGCACGATGCAGTGTATTATTTCACATACTAATACTGAATGTCAGGTTGTGGTTGTGTCCTTTCATGGAATGTTGTTTGTGGTGGAATGTTGGCTATGAAATTTGGATTGGCCCACTGAGCAGGTATGGCTGGTGCCGGGTATACAAGTTTGTCTGGAACTCTACACATACATGATGCTGACAAAGACATCTTAATTTATGTATAATATTGTGAATAAAATGCTGTGGCCATTTTCACCCACAATTGTGTTTTGGTATTTTTGTGCGTAGGAGTGGAACACAAGGAAGTGTGTGGGGTGGTATGGCCACAGGCAAAGAGGATTGCACATGTCAAGGTTTGTTCACAGGAATGTACAGAAAAGCCAGGGCGCTACCTCAAATGGATGACTTGTGGGGTGAAACAATTCTAGTGATAGAACAATACAACCTTAAAGAGTACTTTAAGGTCCCCTCTACTTCCGAATCTCTTCCCGCTGCTCAAACCCCAAAGAGGACCTATCCAGGATCCTTAGTGATATAGGAAAACAGACAAAAAATGGGGGAGCACAGGTTGAGGGACTATCAGACGTTTGGAAAACTGCACGGTATAGAGCTGTGAGGTGAAATAAGGTGCACAATAACGTAAACACTTACACGGCCTTGTGTAAATGCTTTCACATCAAGGTATCTTTACTTTAGGTGTCTTCTCTTCTGTGTTCTTTCCGCTTATAATTTTCTTCTCCTCTGTTGAAGAGAGTACAGGGAAAACGGCGGTGCATCTGCTGCTGCTACTGAAGATTGGAAACCACAAACTGCAAACCACAAAATATCCTAGGTGCAAAAATTTATTTTAGGGCATAGTAACAGCCAAAAAGAACACTCTGACGCGTTTCCCGTGGTATCCCACGCTTTATCAAAGAGTAAAATCACTTACAACGATCACATACTTAAATACCCACAATTCCCTCTCCTCTCCTATGACGCTGTGTAATTTGGGCCAATCGGAAGCGTGGGAGGCGTCACTCCCCTCTAGCTGGTGTAAGGCACATTAGCCTGAAGCAAACCCAGCTGTGCTTCACAGTGCAATTGCATGGGAGGTGAATGTATCCTCCCCTTGATGACGCGACGACCCTTCTGGCCAATCATAGGCCTTAAAAAACGGGACGTCCTAAATGTAAACAAAGACTGACTGACAGCTTTATCCAAGAAAAGGAAATGGTGGGTATACTCCTAAGAACAAATAACATTAGGATCATCGCTCAAGACACATTAAATCAGTATGTCTAGCACTGTTCAACACTGCAATATATAAAGGAACAATGATCCATACAGTAGCGACATACTTTATCGCACTGAATGCCGACGGCATGCCGGGATCTACCCCAGCTGCCGCCAGTTATAACCGCGCGCCGCCGCGTTTCCCCCACGCACCCCCCCTCCAACTCGCGCGCAATTTAAATCCCTTCCCGACCCCGTACAAGGCTCCTGCTATGCCGCTCTGCTTCCCCGCACCCCCGCTTACCTTCATTTGATCTCCAGGGGTGTCGGGGAAGCCTGCGGAAGCCGGGGAAGACGGGGAAGCCGGGCGCGCGTGTGACTGTGACGTCACAGTGCGCCGCCACGCGCCGCGGCTACCCGCTTCCCAGCCACATACAGCCAGCGGCTTTTGCTCGAATAAGAGCTGCCGCTGCTGTATAATGAAGTAAGACAATTAAAAAACCACTATTAACACTATAGTGGAGTAATACATAAAAACACACAAATTGCTGTGTAGAAAACGGAGCCTGAGGAAGCCCAAGAAGGGTGAAACGCGTTGCTAGTATCCCTGAGACTTTTTTTACCACTTCAGCCACCGTCAGAAGCAGGAGGCAGGAGCACAGCATACCATCCGGACGCGGAGAGTTAGCTGCGCACTTGAGTATCCTGCACAAACATTTTCTGTTAGACTGGCTGTTTCTATGCACACCTAGCTCTTGAGTCATTTTAACTAAGTGCTTTTTAATGTTTTGTTGGGACTCTGTCCCGTTGTTGTCAATAAATATCACGTTTTTTCACCCTTGCACCCTTGTGTACCATCGTGTGATCCAGGCACTATTTGAGTGATTTAACAAACTAAGTTGAAGGTTTGGATTTGAAGCTCCAGAGAGGGGAGAAGAGATACCAATTTGAGTCCATACTCTCACATGGCCGTGTGAGTCTATTGCTAACCTAACGTTGTTTCATTCTAAACCCACCTCCGCCCCTTCACCCCTTTTTTCCCTATTTGTTTGGTGCAAAGAGCAGGTGGGGTGCGTGACAGCCCTGCAGTGAGGTGCCATCAAAGACACCTCCCTCCAGAGATCACTCACGTTTGTCCGTGTGAGTGGATGCAGTATTCCTCTGCTTTTCTGATTTTAATTCAGTTGTCTACCCCAGATATATTTTATATATTCTGTATTGTCCCTTACGCAATTTGTTCTTGTTTCATTTAATCCTGAGGACGACATCGCAAACCATTCCTGTGGAGAAGACCAGATACGCTCAACTTCACAACAGAGGAGAAGAAAATTATAAGCGGAAAGAACACAGAAGAGAAGACACCTAAAGTAAAGATACCTTGATGTGAAAGCATTTACACAAGGCCGGGTAAGTGTTTACGTTATTGTGCACCTTATTTCACCTCACAGCTCTATACCGTGCAGTTTTCCAAACGTCTGTATACAGTAGTCCCTCAACGTGTGCTCCCCCATTTTTTGTCTGTTTTCCTTGTTCACAGGTATACAGTATCTCTCTGTATCTCAGGACGTTGGGAGTTAGCAGCGTTAATAAAAGTGCTTGGCAAATTATGACCATCCTGAAACTCAGTTCTGACTGATTCCCAACATTTTGCAACTCTTCCATAGGAATTAACCTGGTGCATTCTTTGCCCCAGTTTTGCAGCTGGGAGACTTCATAAATAACCCCTGCTGTCTTGTGGAATATCACTTCTTAGTAAATATAACCATAACCTTAGTATCTCCAACAGCTGTACAAAGCTGCAAAGTCAAATTTTAGTATATAAAGCATTGCTTGCCGCTCTGTCGGTGAATTTGTTAAAGACATAAAGTGAGGTTTCAGATAAAATAATCAGTAGATTATCGATAAAATATTTTTAAAGAGCTCCCACTGTATTGTAACAGCAACCTATATTGGTTAATGGGACTGTGCTGGTGAATGTTATATGTATAATATACTTCAAAATGGTCATCACAATTTCATTCACAAATACAGCAAAACCATCTTTAACAAATGTCCTTTAACTATTTAACTCCTCAGATGCTAGTGGGACAGCAATGTATTGTGAAGCAATGCAGGAAATGGAGATGTCAGCTAAGGGGGGTTAATCAGGGAAACTAAAACACATTTTGTAACTCTCATCCTAGCACTAGAGATGGGCAGATTACTTTCATCTTCAGAAATCCGTGTATAAGTCTCAAAGAGGCAGATTTTTTCTTTTTCTAATATCAGTAAAAATTACACTGACGGACTGCAAAAGTCCAAGCAGATGCCTCGGAAACAGTCATAAATGCTGAAAAAGGAGCACACCAGAGGTACCCCAGAGGTACCCTTGGAGATAAGCAAAGTATATTTAAATGAGTCCCATCACATATTTCTTAAAAGCACTTTGGTACCAACTACAACTGCAGCGGCCGTTATTCAAACACTTCATGCTTTGTGTACATCGGAATACCGATGTCATGACGCAGGATGTCTTCCAACCTTACCGCCTTAAGACGCGAGTGCAGAAAATGTCATTTTAGAGTTCTGGTTTTTAAACACCTTAAATTGTCACAGTAGCACAGTAGCACAGTACTGTACACATTGCAATGCATTCATTTCATTGCACCCAAAGAAACAGAATCCATGAAATTCAACAAAGCAATATCGATAGTCTTTGGGTTCCTGGGGCGATTGGCCGCGTTCATGCTGCGTGGAGTACAGCAGAGCACACAAAATCGGCGCCGTGATTTGTTTGAATAACTGCCGCTGTACCTGTATATACAGCTAATAAACCTAAGGCGCTTAGTGACTGGAATGGTGACTGTTTTCAAACCAACAGGATTACAACCACTGCTTTTCTAGGCAGCAGATCTAGCAGTGTGAGCGACCAGCTGATGGCTAGCAGTGCACCGCTGTCTACTACCAGCATACCTCCAAATTATTTAAATTTTATTTAATAGAAACTTGAAAGGACTTCAAGCACAAACTAATAATATGTACTGAGGCCAGTTGAGATTAAATAAAACACAGGTATTCTGACACACACATGTAAAAACAAAGTGAAGCACAGCAAGTAAAGCAGACAAAGAGAGAAAACAATATAACTAAGTAATCTGGTAACTCTAGTTAGTTAGTACTTCTAATCTTAAAAAGGATTTAGACAGTGGGCCATATTTACTAAACAGTGTCCTGCTATACAACTTCGGTGCTGGAATACATTACAGCCCATTCAAATAAATGGACTTTAAGGTGTCTATCCGCGCCAGAAAGTGTCTTATGGCAGAAGACTGCATATTACAGTAAATATGCTTCTCTGTCCCAGAAGAGGCTAAAGTGCTTTGTATCGGTACTGTATGAGCACTCAGTGAGAAGTATAGCTGCAAAGTTTGATGTGACAGTGATATTAGCCATCACCAGCAGGTTTAGCTCACACTGCTAGAGTTGCTGCCCTGAATAACAGAAGTTGTGTGGGTTCTAATCCTGTTGGGTCAGACACCAGTACACCATTCCTGTCACCCTGTGCCCCAAGGTTGCTCAATATAATTCTTATGGAAATACTTTTAGGAAGTGTGGTGATGTGACCTACAGGCTTACTATGTGACCTAACTTCCTAAGTTATTTGGAGTGAGGTTTGAGGATATATATATACAACTGGACATATGAGCAAACAAGTTGTTTTCCTCAGATTTTACAAAATCCAATGACGGATTCAGAGGTAAATGCTCTGATTTTTTAGTACCCAATACACTGATGGATGTTGGTGTGTGGATCATATTTAGGTAAAACCAGCTGCGGAAATCCGCTGATTGGATTTAGACAAGTCTGCCTATCTTTACCGAGCACTTACAATAACCCTATTTCATAACAATCTGTCAAAATCTCCTCAAAGCTAATAAAAATAACCAGAAGTGTGGTGGGGGAGTCACTGATTTTGTTTGATGAGATCATTAGAAAATAAATGAAGCTGAAATATTCACAAACAAGGCATCTTTGCAGCATACTAAATAAGAGTCTTTGCCACGTCTACCAAGATACTTTGTAACAAATTTGTCTTCTTTAGCGGTTTTTTTGTGTCACTCAGCCGGGCATACAGTATAAGAAAAGGATTTATGGAGAATGACAAGTTATACAAAGTTACCTGACACATTTATTTTCATCTTTGACTATTATAACAGTTTTTCACATGTTAGTTAGATTTAACTTGGTCAGACAAAGAATATATCATCAAATGTACAATATTTAAAAACAAATGTGTAACATTAAATGCAAATAGATGACAATCTTAAGAGATAAGATAAATTACATTTTCAGCACGTACTGTATATGTGAGTTAACCTGCCTTATAACAATATAATTATTGCATGATTAATTCAATTTACAGTATTTACGCCATTTATGTGGATATTTTACTGCATTTGTTTAAGTAACACAATATGTCAGAAGGATTTCAGTCCTGTAAAATGTATTTCAGTAAAATAATTAATGCAGCTGCAATGCATCAGTCAGAAGCTCTATTCAAATACCTGTCACCAAGATGTTAATTTATCAGCCTTCTCACAAGGTGCATAGGATTATGGGTAAGGTTGGACAGTGATATCGTTAAACAATACATTTACATTGTATGTGTGGAAAGTCAAGAAAGGTAACAAAACAGGCCTTGCAGGGAGGAAACTAGATAATTAAGTATTACAAACATCATATGTCATAATTACCATGATCTTGTAAAATCCGAATGATCGAGTGCTGCACCCCAGCAAAAAAATGTAAAGCTAAGACATAGGGGCCTATGCACAAAGCAGCGATAAGCCACTTATCGCCAGCTTATCGCAAAAAAAGCTGACTGCAATTAAGTAAGCAGCGATAAGTTGGAGATGAGACGTTTTTGGCGATTTTTTTTTTGCGGGGAAAAAAGACCATCGGCAGTTTTTTAAAATCGCTCAATTCTAGTAGCTCCGATCAGCTTATCAGGGCTGATCGCCGCTCTAGAATAGAGATTTCCTCTCCAAATCGCCTCGCCAGTAAAAGTTGGCAAGAGGGCGGTGAGAAGCTGCGATAAGCGGCGAGACGGGACATAGAAAAAAAAGCATTTTTCCTGCATCGGAATGATGCTGGGGCTGTCGGGAGCTGATACACATTAATACCAGCACCGGAGACCCCCGGCATGAATTAGATATATTTACAGGCAACACCATTACCTAAACGGCAAACTGCTAAGGCAATGAAGGGGTTAACCACCATTGCCATGCTTATTGTGGGTAGTGGGGGTGGGTGAAGGTGTTTTGGGCTCTTGGTGTGTATTTAGGCCTTGCCGGGGGTTGCGGGTGGACTTAACCCCTTCATTACCTTAGGGTTAAAACCTCTAGGCTTATGAAGGGTTAACCCCTCCCGCTACCCACCCAGTAGGCCTAAACACCCATCCTTGGGGCAACTACACCCTTCACACACCCCCGCTAACCACAAAAAACAAAAATACACACAACAGCCCTACTACCCACCTCCTAGGCCACCAATAACCATTACAATATATGATAATAACCAATACACAACCCACCCACCCCATGTGCCCTTTCTTTTTTGTTTTTTTTTAATGTGATATCATGTAAAGGGACTGAAGCCAGCCAATCAGAATGACGTGAACCGGGACATTTACATACATACGTACACTAGTGATAAAATATAAATAAAAAATAATTAAGTTACGGCGAGATTGGCGCAGGGAGAGGCGGCTCTCTCTCTCTCTGTAGCAGAATCAACTCGCCGGATGTGCCCTTTTCAGAGAAGCGATAATAAGGTCGCCGGCTACTCGCCATTTGTTCAAATGTTGCTATCACTGGTATTCGGGCCTTTCTGAATACCGTGATAGCAACGCTGTCAAAAATGGCGACTTAAAATTTATGGCGATTTTTATTATGACTGCTTATTGCATAGGCCCCATAGTATATTTGTATTACCTTTTCTTTCTGTTTGAGAAATTAAAAGATTGAGATAGGCATGTTCTTCAATAACCTTTTCTGCTCTGGAATAGTGTATATGCTATTATCCGGATCTCAGGGTTACACACTGCAACCTTATACAGGTGTATTTGCACACGGAATGAGTCTGGACCCTGTTAGTACATAATTATGTGACTTCACATGATAATTGTCTGATTGTATTAAAGTCAGTAGGGGGCAATTTACTCCTCACCATCACATTCAAAGTGAATATAAGTACCACCCACATGGGAATAATTCCTCACGGTTAACAAGCCTTAGCAATCACTGACACTGGATATTTTTCTAGTGTATTGTAACAGGGCTATTTACCCTGCTCTAATTAACAGTGCATTAGGCGGAGAGAATTAACCTAACTTTGTTATCATCATGAGTCACTAGCATTCGGATTACCTACAACATATCTATACATATTTTCTATAGATACACTGTGTATGTATCATCATAACACTAAGAATACATTAACGTATGTGTCACTTCACAAGTGTGTAGCGCTATTAATTTAGGTTTTAATTAGGTTGTTTCTAATTTTGATCAATAAAATGTTATTATTTTTGTATTATTAGTATTATTAGTGAGTGCATCAATAGGGTATCTTTCTCTGTTTATAATAGGTTCTCTCTTTATCCCTTATAGCACCACCTTTAGTTTCCAATACGTGTGCATGCAGCTGAGCAGGGCCTCTCCCACTTCTCTCCCTACACCCTTTTAATCAGTCAAAGAATATATCATCAAATGTACAATATTTAAACAAATGTGTAACATTGAATGCAAATAGATGACAATCTTAAGTGAGAAGATCAATGACATTTTCAGCACGCACTGTATGTGTGAGTTTACCTGCGTTATAACAATATAATTATTGCTTGATAAATTTAATTTACAGTATTTAAACTATCCATTTCTGTGGATATTTTACTGCTTTTGTATAAGTAACACAATATACAGTATAATAAATACAAATATACTGTGACAAGCGCTAGACCTAATAATACAGTGCAGTGCACAAATGACTAAGCAGCCTGGTAACCTACTGAGACATCTCATATGTCTCAAACCATAATAAATATATACAAAAATAGATACAAAACCTGGCGCATAAGTGAGTGTGATTAGAGTCCAAAATAAATGGATGAAGTGAATGATAGTCCCAATTCTACAACCTTGAGTGGCCGGTGAGAAATGAACTCAGTTCACAGTTCATAGGGGCAAAAACCAGTTCTTCTCATGGGATGGGATTAATCCTGCATATGTGAGATATTAAGCAGAAAGAACAAACATTGCGCAGTATATTTAAACAGACAATAATTATATTCTGAATGCTGGGTTCACTGAAATGCCTACTTACTAGAAGTAGCTAGATCGCATGCAGGGGAGAGAAACTGTGCTTTAAGCCTTCCTGGCCCCGGAAGCCTCTGGTGTGGCACGAACCCCTCGTGGTGTCCTTAGCCTCCGTGGGTCTTGAAAAGCTGTCTCTTCAGATCTTGTCTTTAGGAATCCTGCACCCTTTTCTCCAATAAGAAACAAAGAGGGACAGGGGATTGCGCAGCACAAAAAAACTTTTAATGACGCCTTCCTAAAACACAAATAAAATACTCACAAGAGAAGGTGAGTGTAAAAACAATAAAGAAGTGCCCGGCCCAGCACACACAGCAGCCGCCTCAGTCACTGAGAGTCCTTCCCGGTACCGCGTGTACCTCGCGTGTATCCGGTGCAGTTGGATGACGTCACCGTCTTCAGTTTTGACTGGCAGCTGGAATGTCTAAGACACTGCTTCTTAGGCTCCTCCCTACGCGTTTCGTGACGGGGAACTTCACTTCGTCAGGGGTAGGTGGAGCCTCATCAATCCCGTGTCAGTTTTATAGCCGCAGGTTAACCCCTTATATGGAGGGACCATATACAGTATGTCAGAAGGATTTCAGCCCTGTAAAATGTTTTTCAGAAAAATAATTCATGCAACTGCAATGCATCAGTCACACACTCTATTCAAATACCTACAGTATCACCAAGGCGTTAATTTAGCAGCCTTTTCACAAGGTGCAAAGGATTATGGGTAAGGTTGGACAATGTTGCCTCCCCTTAATCAATACATTTACATTGTAGGTGTGGAAAGTCAATAAAGGTAACAAAACAGGCCTTGCAGGGAGGAAACTAGATAATTAAGTATTACATATGTAACGGTGATTCCCCCACCCGGTGGGAGATTTGGCCATTACTGGTCATGTGGTGCATGATACCTGCTGATAACAGGAGGGCTGAGTCGTCCGCCGATGCATTATGCATTATTAGGGCACCCACAGTCGTCCTAGCTCTTCCCCACCTCCCTAGCAGAGGCAGAGGTATGGTCCACACTCACTCTCCCCTGTAGGGAAGAGGACTGAAGAAGGCCCAATCTCAGCCTTTCCACTGTGCGACCTACCTTCCTCAGTGGGGAAGGTACACTACAAATTTAGGGCACCAGGTCTGGCTTATGATTGGTCATGCCAGGCCAGATGTCACCGCCTCCCGCTGTCACTCAAATGCAGCTCCTCGGAGGGGGAAAACCCCATATCAACTACTGGCAACCTGATTGTACCAGGGTTTACTGCCAGCTCAAGGGCAGAATAGTACCCATCAGGTGACCTGGCTACACAAACACCATATGTCATAATTACCATGCTCTTGTAAAATCCGATTGATTGAGTGCTGCACCCCAGCAAACAATTTAAAGCTAAGACATAGTATATACGTATTACCTTTTATTTCTGTTGTTTGAGAAATTAAAAGCGTGAGATAGGCATGTTCTTCAATAACCTTCTCAGCTCTAAACAAGAAAACCATGAATATATATGCATAAACACACAATCTCAGCAATCTCTAACCCCAGAAACTATCACATCATTATATATATATATATATATATATATATATATATATATATATATATATATATATATATATATTATATATATATATATATATATATATATATATATATATATATATATATACACATATACATATACATATATTTATATACATATATATGTGTGTGTGTGTGTGTGTGTGTGTGTGTGTGTGTGTGTGTGTGTGTGTGTGTGTGTGTGTGTGTGTGTGTGTGTGTGTGTGTGTGTGTGTGTGCGTACGTGCGTGTGTGTGTGTGTCAAAATGAGAGCTACTGAGTGTGGTCAAATGTATACAACAAACGACAAAAATACCCAATGCTACATCCAATGTGACAAAATACATAGTTATTATTATCGTGAGTAAGGGTCATTTTGTTCAATCGTTTTGGCCAAAGCTTTATAATCCTTCGGCCACTTCACGGCATGAGCAGTAATGAAGTCCTAACACTACCTGAGAAAATTCTCATTTATCTCTGCTGGAGGGAGAATGACCTCAATAGGTCTGATATGACTTTAAAACAAGGTGCAAAGCATAAAAAAAGGTTAGACCTAAAGAAGGGAGTTATGCTGTCTTTAGCAACATCTCCAAACTACCCCAGCCTGCTAATAATGCTCGTATTATCCTGCAAATGACTCACAACAATGACTAGCAAAGAAAGACACCAACAATCACATTAGTATTTTGGAGTAAAGAAAATATACAAAATTAAGATACACCCTACGGATTTAAGCAAACAATAAAACAAAAAATGCATTGAATTCTAAATGCTCAATTATAGATGTTTAGGACAGGGATCTCATTGGTTTCTGACAGGATTTGTCAATAATTGAATGGCTTCATGCTGTGTATAAAAGCAGCACCATCAGGCATTGCTGGTAGACTTGTACCATCCTGGATCTCCATCCCTACAGCAGATTATAACTAGAAGAGCAATCATGTCTGGAACAAAAGGTGGTGCACTGAAGCCTGACCCAAGCCAAGTTACTAACCGTAAGTAATTCTTCATGATAGCTAATAGGGTTACATGGAATTTACTAGTTGGTGCATCTATTATACATGCAAAAGGCTGAACTGAATGACAAAGAGATGTTCTCAGTTGTATATAGTTGCTCCAAAGACACATATTCTGTTAGAATTTAAAGAACTGTAGAAAGAGGATAGTTGTAATCTGTGCATAGTTCTTTTTGGCGCTGCTGTTCTATTTAGCAGGGAGATACTTAAAGATCATTTGAAAGTCAAGTAATCTGTTCCAAATATATCATCATAAAGAGATTTATTTTCCTGAAATGGAAACTGTAAGTACAAGATACACTGATGTTTCTGCAGAAGATCAAAACAGCCAAGATTATTGTGAATTAAATTAAAAACAGTTATTTAAAGAGAATCTAAGGGAAATGTATAGAACTATATGTGTCTTGTGAACAATAAGAAAGAAAAAATTGCATTGCTTGCATCACATATATGAAACATGTAAATCAAGGCATTGTGCCAACATTGGAAGCAGATTGTTAAAATATTGAAATGTTAATGCAACTCAGACCTGCAGGATGATTGGAAGTAAGGAAAAGGGAAAAACATGAGGTGAAAAAACACTGAATTGTGAAAAGTAGCTTCTTCTTTTACTCTCCTCAACTCTCTCACTGATATGCACTCACCCTGATATATGGATGCATGACCATTTCTATTGTTAACCTATTGGCAAAAAATGCCCTTGTTGAATCCAATTCATCTACTGTAGGGTTTCAAAGCTTTTGCATGATTGGCCATTAGCTATCACACATTCAAGTTGTATTTACGAGGTCCATAAAAACCATTCAGGATTTGCACATATCTGTCTCAGTGATATTCATTCTCTCTCATTTCAGCAGCTGTACCAGTTAATCCAAGCCCGGTTCCAAGCCCCGTCCCAGAGCCCCAAGGTAGGAAAATCTGCATGTTTACAGGAGGGCCTGTAACTCATTGTGCAGCAATATGCACAGTCACACTGTTTGTGTTTTTTCTCTTTCCTGTACTCCCAATAAAATATAAAACAATGCATCAATACACGTATTCTATAGGGGGAACAACAGTCATTTAAACCTGGAGCATACAATGGAAAGGAAAGAATGACTGTAGAGACCATGATGATGCTTGTTATGGATAAAGTTGATTAAGGAAAACACTGCTCATTTGAACCAGCAATCTCCTTCACATCACTGCCTTCTCCTTGTCTGTAATTGTACGAGAGGGGTTTGCCATCTTTTCATCAAAATAGCTCTTTTAAAAACAGATTTCACAATAACTTACATACAATAAGGGTGGGCACCCCCACTGGTGTTTTGTTTTTAAAACTTTTCATTGCATAGTTTTGCATTTGTAAAAAAAAACATTATAGAACAAAATGTAACTTATTTTAAAAATGTTAACTTTCGCACGTATATATATATATACATATATATATATATATATATATGTAAACCCTGTGAGTGGGTTTACTGGCTTTGCATCTCCCAAGCCCTTGCTTAAAAGCTGTGTCTAAAGCAGCATGCATTGGCTAAGGGTTATATATATATATATATATATATATATATATATATATATATATATATATAGAGACATATGGAGACCAGGGGATCCTGATAGCCAAAAAGAGACAGCACACTGCAGGTATGGTATCAAAAAAGTGTATTCAGTAACACAAGGCCGCCAACGTTTCGGTCCTCCCAACGGGACCTTCCTCAGGCGGCCTTGTGTTACTGAATACACTTTTTTGATACCATACCTGCAGTGTGCTGTCTCTTTTTGGCTATCAGGATCCCCTTTTCTCCATATGTCTACATACTCTGTATGGGGCAAGCATCTGCCTCCTGCAACAAAACCGTGAGTGCTAATCTCCATACCTGACATATATATATATATATATATATATATATATATATATATATATAGCAATTGTAAATATTCCTGTATATTCATTTGCATGTTTTAGACAGGTCTGCAACCCTGTATTTCACCATTATCACCCAGCACACAGCACTTCCACTGCAGCAAGGGATTCTGGGAAATGACATGCAAATGAGCACACAGTGCCACCTTTTATCTCAAGCTCACATTACATGAGCAACCCTTAGCCAATGCATGCTGCTTTAGCATGCAGGAATATTTACAGTTGCTCTATATATATATATATAGAGCAACTGTAAATATTCCTGTATATTCATTTGCATGTCTTAGACAGGTCTGCAACCCTGTCTTTCACCATTATCACCCAGCACACAGCACTTATGTATATATATATATATATATATTTATATATATATATATATATATATATATATATATATATATATATATATATATATATATATATATATCAAGACAGAGTCCTTATTTCGATGCCCATTTGCTGGACTGTATGCCACTTTGCTTTATCAGAGTAAGATCTGAAGAATAATTGGTCTAGATTATTGTCATTCTGTTAAAATGGAGATACATGGAAAATATGCTCCATTGATGTCAACCGCCATCTGCTAAAATCGGTATGATTTGGGGAGGGGGTAGAATTAGAATGGCATTCTAAATGAAAATTTCTGATTTACATCGGAGAGACTCCATGGAAGTTTATGGGACCCTGATGCTAAAAATCAGTGAGACCGACGTGAATGAGACTGGCTTTGAATCAACGAGAACTGACAGATCATTAGGGTCACCTGCAGATTCCTTTTTGATTCCCCAAATTTCCAGTACATAAGATGTGAATATATTAGTGCATACCGTAATGAATATAAATCGCTGTTCTAAATAATTGTTGAATCGGTAATAATAATTTTTAAATCTGCAAAACGCGAATCGCCCTTTTTCAGATTGATCCACTGAAATCCGAAATGTCCGATCCGCTACGGATCCAAATTCAACAAAACAATTTGCCTATCTCTAGTCCCCTGATTTAAAAATCAGTGAGACCGACGTGAATGAGACTGGCTTTGAATCAACGAGAACTGACAGATCATTAGGGTCACCTGCAGATTCCTTTTTGATTCCCCAAATTTCCAGTACATAAGATGTGAATATATTAGTGCATACCGTAATGAATATAAATCGCTGTTCTAAATAATTGTTGAATCGGTAATAATAATTTTTAAATCTGCAAAACGCGAATCGCCCTTTTTCAGATTGATCCACTGAAATCCGAAATGTCCGATCCGCTACGGATCCAAATTCAACAAAACAAATTGCCTATCTCTAGTCCCCTGATTTAAAAATCAGTGAGACCGACTTTCTACATCAGAGAGGAATATGTTCTCTGCTCTTCTCTGTGTCCCTCCTTTTAATGCATAATTAAAAAAAACCTCATAGTGGAGGATTTCTGTTCTAAATACGCTCCTTTGTATGATTTATTGACTGACTTTTCCTACATTTAGAAGTTATCAATGTATCTCAGCTATCACTTACAATTATACGTCTTTTTCTCATCAGCTCCTGTTGATGCTTGTCAACAAAGCCAAGGAACTCAAAGCACTGGAGGTACCGGAACTTCAACCAGTGGAGGTACCGGAACTCAAACCAGTGGAGGTACCGGAGCTCAAACCAGTGGAGGTACCGGAACTCAAACCAGTGGAGGTACCGGAGCTCAAACCAGTGGAGGTCAAGTGAACCAAGGAAGTGGAGTCAAGAAATGAAGATTTCAATGCTGGACAAATAATCCCTCTGAATCATTGTACAGTATAGTGTGCTGACCTAAATGATTCAAAATTCTATTAACTTAACTGTTACATTACTTCTCAAGTGATCAGTGTTTACAAACCCCTTTAATGTGTCTGATTACACATATTAAAATAAACTTATTAAATCATCTGCTGTCGGATTTGTGTTTTTAGAATGTATATTATTCGTTAATTTAAAGGAAAGGTATAATATAAAAAGCATCTTCCAGAACCCGCAGCACTGCAGCGATAGCTGTATTACTATACAAGATTACAACAGAACTGGCTGTTTCTACAGAACTTATGTACAGCTAAAGTTTTTTAGACCAAGTCATTAAATGTTTTCATGTGAGTTGTAGGAATTAAAGTGTATCCGCCAGACATAAGATTTCTACATGAGGAGTCCAAATTCATATCAAACTCTAGCAAAATAAATAAGAACTAACAAGAAAGGTGATTTTAACTTGGTCTTTTTTGGAGTTAGGTAAAGTCTATATTTATAACAGTAAGAGCTTGAGCGGACAGCTACGTATTGCAAAACAACACAGCATGTTACCGCTCATTTGGAAGTGAAGTATTTACTGTAAGATAAAGCATGTTAACATTAACCAATTTACACACAGTCCCTATAACTCATAACATCCCTCCCCAAACACAGCCTGCACCCCAACACATACAGATCCCCGGAAACAGGACGTGTGAGTCTCATGTATAAAGGAAAAAGAGGAAACAAAGAGTGTGCAGCAACCAACAATCCTAAAGGTAATGATCAATCGGGAATAAATGTGAGTTCAACAGCTAAAACATAACACAGATAGTAGCAGTGAAATTTACAAACATGGGCCTGAAAGCAGAACTGATCAAATATAACAATAATTTGTTTTTATCTGAATTTATATTTAAGGGTTTTATGTTACGGGAGCCTTTGGGCTTCTTTTGTTTTTGCTTGTGTGTTATTCATGTTTATCATCAGTGGTCTCAATGACCCTGATGTAGAACAGGATTTCCCATAGAACAATTCAGCTGGTATCATTCTTATGCTTATTGTTATAAATAAAGTACAGGTAAACACAATAACAAAGTGAAATAAAAGTATATGAATGGATACAATGATGTGATAAAGTAGTCTGCATAGAAGTGCAGTGCACATATACCTCTATGGGACCAAAGTTGGACCTAAAAATGTAACAAAGAGCCAAATCACAGGTATATCTCAGCATTCTGCTGTCTCACAAACCTGCATTCTTATACACTTATAGCCCATCCCTAAATCAGTTTCAGATGTGCAGATGTTAGGGCATAAATTAAGACTTAAAGGTGCAATCCCTCCAAGGGCAGTGTCTCCAAAGCTTTTGTTTAACATGAAACGTTAAGTTTAAAGATGATTTAAAAATACTTATTTCTTAAAAAAAAAAAAAGTGTAAACTACATTGAACCTATTAAACAAACCCCTTGGCTTATTTCACCATTGTCATAGGAAATATTGCCCCTCTAAAATGAGAATGCTTCAGATCACCCTGCTGTAGTGAACCCAGTCACGTCATCTTCAACATCAGAGATCCTGTAGCTTTATCTCTGTGATTGCCCGTATTCTATAAGATTTTCTGCTTCTAAAATATCGTATCTATCGAGATCACATCTTCTGAGCGAATAAACATACAATACAAACTGCACATGTTAACATAACGTACATGGGGAGATCACTCAGCAGTTGGCACAGCCACTTTATCTAAACTGGCCATTTTATAATTACTTAAGTGAGTAATGAGTCATTTATAAAAAAAATTGTAAGGATATATTAATTTATACAAATATATATATATATATATATATATATATATATATATATATATATATATACATATATATATATATATATATATATATATTACAGTGGTTGACAAATCACCAAAAAATCTACTCGCCACACAAAAAAATCTACTCGCCACCTAGTACCAAACGTGTGCTGCTTGGGCCAATATTTACTCGCCCGGGGGTTAAATCCACTCGCCCGGGGCGAGCAAATGTATAGGTTTGTCGAACACTGTATATATATATATATACACACACACACACACACACACACACACACACACACACACGGACGGACCACATCTAAGTCGTAGAAGAAGTGATTTCTCAAAGTATTGAATACGATCAACCACTCAGTTTCGGATTGGTAGATTACAAAAAAACATTTGTTTCTGTTTACACCTCACCAGTCCTAGATGCATTAAGAGGACAACATGTTGGAGAAGGGTACATTGATATTATAAAGAACATTTATGAGAATGCCACATCAATTATTAGATTACATTAAGAAACAAGTAAGATAATGATCAGCAAGGGAGCATGGCAGGGAGACACCATGTCACCAAAACATCAAGAATTGTTTAAGCCATGGGTGGAAAAAGGAATTCAAATCAATGTGGATATTTGAGTTACCCACTATATTCAAATGACATTTTAATGTTTACCACAAGTCCAAAAGACCTCCAGCAACAAATTGAACTGTATTATAATAATTTAACATTTATCAGTCTTTTCTGCATTTTTATTGTCACCGCCAGTTCCCCAGTGCCTCTTTTCTATTAACCTACACCAGGTGTTTGCTTCATACCTATAATAACAACTTTATTTCATATAGAGCTTTTCTCCCAATGGGACTCAAAGTGCTTCACAATTACAGTATAGTGCGTAGTACAAAGCACATAGGAATTTTTGCAGACACAGCCCCTGCCCCGTGGAGCTTGCAATCTATGATTTTGGTGCCTGAGGCACAGGGAGATAAAGTGACTTGCCCAAGGTCGTAAGGAGCTGACACCAGTCATTGTTATCAGTCAGTCTTTACTCACTGAGCCACTCCTTCTCCCTATGACCCCAGGCATTACTCTGTGCATTTAGAATATTACTTTCCATCCCCCTTAAAGGCTTGAGAGCAGTTGCATGAATCCTCCTTTAATTAGGACTCTTGTTAATATAATTTGTCAGCGAGTGGGATCTGCCTGCATTGTGCACTCTCCCCTCCCTCTCCCAAGGCAAAGGGCTTACCCACCACACCTTGCCGCCCACTCCTCTAGGGCTCTTGTCTTTTGTCAAATAGTGACAGCTACTGGATCTGTACAAAGCCCCCCTGCACCAGTCCACTTCTTACGGCATGCATCCATTGTCTAGGCACAGAACGTTTGGGAGATCTTACTGTAAATCCCTATGCCCAATTCATATAGTGTTACTTCCTTTAGTATG